>NW_024068528.1:0-130646 GCF_009389715.1 Phoenix dactylifera | reverse complement strand
TTTGGCTTATAGGGCATCTACTCTTTCAGACAGTTCATCTGTTCGAGGCAAGTGGTTTTTAAGTGGGACCTTTGCAACGCATCGTGACCCCCCCACTTACCTGGGAGCTTACCTGGTCAACTTAGTTCATTAGACCGGATTGGAGGCTTAGGTGCCCTCTTCAAACCAAACCTGTCTAGTGATTTTAGGGCAAATACAAGGATTTGACATATTTTCTTTTAGTGCATGCTTGACTTGACTGATCAGAAGAGTATAACTTCTTGCTCGGCAATCAGTCTTCCACAAATTTTCTTCCTTGGAGAACTCGGCATGAATTCAGTATAATAAGGATGCGCTCCGTCTGGCTGAAGACGTTAAACTTAGCGCTTGTTGGGAGGCAAACCAATTTTCGTAGGTTATTTTTGCAATTCTTTTTATTGCATTAACAGGATCCCTCATATTACTGATGCAATTACGGTAAAATGCTTCTATCCTCCATTTGCATCATATTTTCGTCCAAACAAAATAAAAAAAAATAAAAAAATATAAAAAAATAAAAATAATAATATAATATTCAAAAAAAAACATTGAGGACAATGTCTGAACTAGGTTGGGGGGTATAGGATTCGAATTTTTGAAGAAATTTTTTTTGCATTTTTGCATTTTTTTAATAAATTTTATCTCAAAAAAAAAACACCTAATTTCTATGCTTTAGTGCTGAAATGATAAACACACAAAGTATATAAAATCTAAAAAGCCCAATGACTAGTCGGGAGTAAGACAATTTGAGTTCTTTTTATTAAACGTTCTTTTAGCGAGTTGTAAGATCATTTTTACTTTGGAATTTCACAACACACATGGCCTGCACTTCTAAGGGTTAGGTTCAACATTATGTTGTTAAGTCTGGTAGCAACCTTGAGTCCTGATGATTCATACCTATCTAATTCACTATTATCCCATATAAAAAAAAAAGTGAATTTAGTCAGGTACATCGAAAAGGGCTACCTATTGTCAAAGGTCAGCGGGCTTGTATGAGGAACCCGAGCATAGGTCCGTAGGGGAGTCTTGATGCCCAACACCTTATGCCATCTGGTGTGGGAGTGTTGACTGAATGCTCGCTACACGGAGGAATCATTACAAGAGTAAAAGTGCATAATTCATGTATAAATACAAAATAAAATTTTTTTAAAAAAAGAAAAGGAAAAAAAAAGAGAAAGTAATATTGACCTTGAAAAAGACGATAGTGTGAAAGCCGTCGTTGTAAAAATTCGAGTAAACTGGAATATTATAGATAAAGCCCATGAGGTATTAAAATAAACATCCACAACTCTCGAAATCCTGCAAGATAGGATGATTTTGAATCAGTGAATAGGTCTTATCTGACCAATTCTTGGAAACTACTAGCTTTAGCAGTATTTTGGAGAATCTAAAGCCTTAGCTTGTGTATGGTCCAGATATCACCAAGCACCCAAGTATAATAAACCTTACAACTCTCTAACGGAAGCTTAATAACCTCAACTTGAATTGCATCTTGATCTAGGATTTGGGCTGGCTTAGTAATTAAAACTTTGTGTGCTTTTGAAATTCCTGGCATTAATGCATTTAAAATTAGATTTTATAAAATAATAAAATAAATTCTTTAGACAGCAGTTTGTGGGTAGCTGCGCCGGAAACCCTCACGAGACAAAACTCGTCCACTAGGGCCACCTAGGGGTTTAAAGCCTTATTGCATACGGTAAATGCAATTGCGATTCCTGCGAAAGTGAGTTAGTTTTTTTTTATATTTTATTTTGCTTGAGGACTAGCAAAATGTAGGTTGGGGGGTGTGATAAGTGCTAAATAATGCATAAATTCATATCTTATTCATAGCACTTATCATTATTTTAATTCACATATTTTGTAAATTTAACTAAAAAAATGTGTTACCCTCATCATTGCATTTAATAAATTAATTCGAGTTTGATTTAGTTATTTATTAATTGAGCCTAATGTATGCAGGTCGAATCTAATATATGCAGGTCGAGTCAAACTTATTTCGGATGATCCCTGAACCCGAATGACACGCACCCCGTTCATCCCAACTCTATGTTTCTTTCACATCCAATTGAGCTCGACTTTTCATGTTCTAACATTTTGTCCCAAAATCTCTCACGTTGCAATGTTTAAGCCCATATCACGTTCATTAGACTTTATCCCGGTTGAAACCAGCCATTCCAGTCATCTCTTCATTACACGTCATCATGCAAATCCCCTTCATTCCATCTCAACTTTGTGGATTTTCCTCCACGTCCTTCCCAACTCCCGTATTCCAAAGTCCACAGCCGGAACAGAGCCGAGACCCACGGACCAGCATTTCGCATCTCCCCTTGCATCCTGACTTGGCCACACCCTCAACGTCTTCCGCTAGATCCCAGTCAAAATAAGCTTTCCAGATTTCCTATCATCCTTATCCAAAGCCGAGACCCATTCCCTATTTCTGGATCATCTCCCAACCGGATCCCCAACTCCACACTCCCTACAAATCCAACCAAACTCCCAGCCGAGATCTTCTCAGCTCCCCCTCGCGCCTGTTCCCATAAGCCACGTCTTCTTTCGGATCGATCTCACATCCTTATCCCTTCCGTGTTCAAAGCTCCAGCTTATCTATGCTTCAGCCGATAACCAAACGCATCCTCCCAGCATCCTCTTCCTTCGAAACAGAGTACCAGCCATCAGCCGAATCCAGCTCCTCCCAACATCCAAGATCTTCTTCCGGACTCCCAGCTTCCACCGTGAAAATCTTCATCCCGTTCGCATTCGGATATGCTTGATTCAACCATCCACATAAGAAATCTCACACGGTATCTCCCCTGTTCTTGCAATCAACCTTATCCCAACGTCTCAGCAACCATCCTTTACCGTCCACATCATCCTAAATCCCAGCATCCCCTGTTCCCAATCGGATGAACATTCCAAACAACCACTCCCAGAACCAAGTTCAGATCCCATCCTCTCCACGATAGCTTCTTTCCGAGCTTCACGGCAACCAAATGTATCCTCCCCTGTTTCGGAAACAGAACACAGTCATCTTCCCATTTCCGTGGATCACATCCCAACCAACCAACCCATCTTATTCCGTCAGATGGACTCCAGCAAACTTTGTGAGCATCGATTTCCTCTCAGCCGAATCAAGCCAGCCATCATCCAGATTAATCCCAGCCGAATCCAAACTCTCGTTCCAAGTTCATCTTTATCTCAGCACCAAATCCTCTCCCACTGCATCCACAGCAACGGCAGCATCTTCGAATCCCCTGCATCCTCATCCACCGACTGCAACAAATCCACAGCATGCAACCCGTGTTCTCGCCAGCAAGAATATCAAGCTTCAACAGTCACGGATAGACTCAAATCCTCTCCCACCGCGTCCAAGGATCAAGGGATAGAAGTCATTTGTTCATCTTAATCCTTCATTCGGAACAGAGGAGCGAGAGGGAGTTGCAGCCTATAAAAGGCTCAGGCGTGAACCGAGGAGGGGCATTCTTCTCTTCCATTCATTCCTCCCCCACCGGGGGGGGGCATTCCCTCTTCCCCACCGGGGACTGATCCCCATCAAGATCTTCGGGAAGGAGGAGAGAAGCCAAGTTTCCCACGGGAGAAGAAGAAACAGGGGAGGGAGTGAGCCGAATCCCATGAGAGAATAAAAAAATGAGAGAAAGGAAAGAGAGAGAAGGTTTCTTGGTTATTTTGGGAATAACTTCCCTAAGAGCTAAGAAGGAGCCGTTCTCCAGGGAATTGCAAGAGGGAGAGATGGAAGCCCGCTGCTGTGCTGCTGCTGCCGTCTACAACTCCATGCAGGGCTGATCTCTTCTCCAGGGCCGGATGTAGCCCTAACAAAGGGACACGGGTTCTATATTTGATTTTATATTCTTGGGTTGTATGAACTTAATGTTTTTAATGGAGATCTTCTTTTGAATCATATTTAATTTCTGTGATTTTAAGTATGATGTTCGTACAACTGTTCTTCATGATCACTAGGTAAATATAAGATAGTCCATGCTTAGGGAAGATGCGATGTGCTGCCACCTTAGATTAGGGTAGACATTTCATGCCAACTGAAGATGGATTATGCCCAAATTACTTTTGTGAATTTTTATTTAAATACTTATTAGGCTTGTAGCCAATTTGCATGTTAATCCAAGAACGAAATAAAATATAAATAACCCTTGTTACGATGCTAGTGGTGAATTCCTTGCCCTAGGTTCTCCCAAACTGATATCGCTTTAATTGCATTTTTTTAATCAAATTTCTTAGTTTAATAGTCTTCACAAATTCATCCTTTTAAATATTTTTATTTTTAAGAAAAACAACTATACCCCAATCCCTGTGGATCGATACCCGTAATCACTATCCTACTAGATACGTGCTATTGCGTGGTCTTTAAAGTTGACTATCAGTCACACGCATAGAAGATTCCTGTTGATCAAGAAGGCGATGAATGATTAAGAATCATTTAGGGATAATTTGGTCAATTCGATTGGCAAATTATCTTATAAAATAATTAAAGTAATTATCGGAGGATTAACTAGTAATGAGATTGCTAATGAACTCAATTGGATTGAGTAATTAGACTAAGGATGAGCCAAATTGAATTAGATTCAATTCTGGGCTCAATCAGGGTTTTTGACTTGATTGGATTAGGTCTGAATCAAGAGGACTTAGGTTGACCAAATTAAATTAGATTAAATTTGTGCTTAATTAGGGATTGACCTAATTGGATTAGGTTCAACCCATGATAATTGGATCATTCTAATTGTTAGTATTTAATTAAATTAAATGTGTTTGATCTGAAACTGTTCGGATCTTGAAATCCACTTGTCACATATCCATGCATGGCGCCATAAATTGATTTTTAATATGATTAAAAATTAATTTAATTTATTTAATGGTGTCATGGGACACTTGGCAACATCAGGGACCTCTTTCATCATTAGATGGGTCGAAATGGAGAGATAAATTCATGAAAAGAATTGGATGAGATCAAATTCTCTCTCTTCCTGACATATGTCATTCTTATCTTTATCTCACTTCTAATTAAGGTTGAATTTCGAATTTAATCACCACAAAATCACCACGTGACCCTCTAATCTGATTGGGGGCATGGGAATTTCGAAATTGAAAGAGAAAAGTGGCAACATGATGAATGGTTTAGATTAGATCAAGCTTCATCATGTAATGGCACATGAACTTGAATTTTGAATTCAAAATTCAAAACCCCACAAAATCCTCCACAAAAATGGGATGGTTGGCATGAAGTTAGAGGGGATAGCAACATTAAAACGACCTCCATCATCTGGTGGTCGAATTCAAGGAAAAAAAAGAGAAAAAGAAAAAAAAAAGGGAAAAAAAAGAGAGGAACCCTAGTTCATGCATGGAAAAATTCTGCATTCAATCTAGCTGACTTCTTCCTCCTCTAAGTCCATCGCGCCATTAGTGTTAGGGGTCCCTGATAAGAGTCTTTAGATCAGATCTAAGTCCTCTTCATTCCCTATAAACCTTTCCTCCAAGTTCTTCCAAGAAGACAGATCAAAAGTTGATAGCGTTGGGAAGATCAAATTTCAGCCTCAAGAAATTCTGCGCCAGCTAGCACTTCCGCAGGACTGGATCTCTTCAGGAACTTCGCGTGTACTTCTTCTCGTAGAGGCCATTCATGTGCGTGGCTGTGAAGTCAAGGATCAGATCCACAACTTCCATCATAAAGGGTATTAATCTAGCATTAATCATTTATTATGGTGTCAAGATCTAGGTCCGATTTTTCGAGGTTTTACCCTCTTTTGGGGCTCCTCATGGAGATATCTCTAGAATCCATTCGATGGATATTCGGAGATTAATTGGAATAGAGTTCTTATGTTTCAGATCTGATAGTTAATCATGCATGAAAGTTTTAGGATAAGTGTTTAAACGATTCCGGCATAATCCTATGTGTTCTTAAGGTGCTGATTTCTAGATTTGATCTTGTAAGCATTCATGAATTAAATTATTTGATTCGATTTTTCGCTGCATTTTTGAAACTTAAAAAGAACTGCGTATGGCTTGATCCCCCTTGTGAAGGGGTACGTAGGCAACCCGATCAGGTTCAGCCATGGTTTTAAAAAAAAAAAAATCAGCATGCTTAACACCGAAGAACCTAGGATTCACTTTCAGGATCCATTCATGCTCTAGCACAATTTTAGTTTTCTATACCAATTATTGAAGTTGGGACCAGTTAACTTGTCATTATCCAATAATGAGCAAAGTGACAAACTTGTGGCCATTTCTGCATAAAAGAAAATTTGGCTATTAGTATATGAATTGACTAAACACGTTAACTTGGACTTTAGTCTAAAGGTACTCCCATTATTTTATACAAATTGGTAGCCTCTACCTCCAATTTGAAAAATTAATCTTGATTCTTTAGTGGGCACTAGAACCCAATAGATCGCATATAGGCCCGAGTGTGGCTCGGCTAACCATATGCACCTATTGGTAGGTTCTTAACTAATTGCTTCACCATGCAACTTCTAGTGATGATTTTGCCCTAAGTTCTTCGGCAGGCATGTGGCGCCTCCACCGAATATCCTAGTTAGGTCCAACCATTAAATGATAGGGTTCAGTCTAATCAACTAATAGACGACCAAGCCCGAGTGTGGCTCGGCTCACCTGACCGCCTATTGAAGGTACACTTAACCATCATATATTGAATGACAATTCCAATGCTTGATAAGTACCAGGCGTGTCGCGCCTCCAATAATTATCAAAACATTGAACCCATTATCACCCAACTTAATGGGAGGCTGTTGACCTCCTAATGGATTTTGATGAATACAAAACACTAGAGTATAATTCCCGTTATATTAACAATTTACTTGAGCATTTCAGGTGTTTAACTAAGATATTGTTAAGGATTGTCAAGGCATGTTCCCATATTTTTCGGTGGATTTATTGAAATTTTTGAGATGAAGAAAACAGATCAGGGGCAGCCGAGACGTCTCCGGTTTGTTTCCAGAGACGTCTCTGGCACGCAGAGAAGAAGCTGGGATGTCTGGAACGTCCCCAGCACCTGTCGAGGCGTCTCGCAGGGTCGGAGTCGACTCCCGGCTTTCCAGAGTCGACTCTCTCAGAGATGGCAGAAAGGCCGATTTCAAGGGATGCGCACGAGTCGTCTCCGAAGGATGCGGAGCCGACTCTCTCAGGGATTCCAGAGGACCTGCTTTTTCGTTGAGAAAACGTCGGAGCCGTCTCCGACGTCGCGGAGTCGTCCCCACGCATAAAGCACAAAATCCCGAGACGTCCCCCGAGGCATGCGAGCCGACTCTCTCAGAAAAACAGAAAAACAAGAAATTCTGGGACGCGACTGACACATTTTTGCAGGTTTGTTTGAAATTCTAACGGCTATATTTTTGTGTCTAACGGATCTATTGCTTGTAAAAGTATAAAAAGGAGCTTTTAAGTGCATAACAAAACACTTCTCACCAACCAAACACAAGAGCATTCAAGAGAGAAGAAAGAGAAAGAGTCTCAAGGGATTGGTGCTTTCAAGAGGAGAAATCAAGTGCATTCAAGTCTACTTCATCTAATTTCGTGCTCATCTACTCACTCCCACTCGGCAATCAAAGCTCGCATTCAAGCCGACGTAATCCACATTGGAAGAACCACCATCATCCACGCTTTCAACGGCAAAGAGGGTTCTTCCCGATTTTGTTGTTCTTCATCGTTTTATTTGCTTTCATAGAAGTTTTAAATTCTTGTAAACACTTGAACATTGTGCTTGTTCCAGTCAAGGGACTTGGAACAAGGGTTAGGCATCCCAAGCCTAGTTTAAATTGGGGGATTGTAGGGTTCGTTGTTAGCCCGGGTTAAAACAACGAGTTGGGTAGTTCACTCGAAAAACTACCGGACTGTAATCGCCGATTATAGTGAAAAATTTCCAAAGGTGTTTGGAGAGTGGATGTAGGAGCAGTGGAAGCTCCGAACCACTATAAACCTCTGTGTTTGCGATTGATTGTGCTTACCACTTTAATTTTACTTTTGCACCTATACTTGTGTGTATTGTTTAATTAGACAAAAAATTTTAAAACACCCAATTCACCCCCCTCTTGGGTGACCATCTCTGGGCAACAGAGGCTATGACCTAGTTATCTCCATAACCATTTCATTTTAAGGACCTAATAATTTTAGAGAATTTCATAATTAGGATAGATGAGAAGATCCGGTTAGTCTAATTTCTCCCACTGACTTCACCAAATCATATTAGACTGAAATCGGTTAAAGAAGACACCTAAATCAATCAAACAGATTTTTCTTATGGGCATGGACTAACTCGAATCATTAAGTGATCAAATCAAAATATGATTGACCATGTCGGCTGGTAAGTGAGATCGGTGGAAGGGATATGCCATTAACTCGACAAAGACGAATCAGTGCGAGTAGCTCCCAATTAAAAACCACCGGTCAAAACTACCAAAACTTACCTTAAACACCGACTGCTTAATCAATTTCGATTTGATTACTCAAATGACTCGGGCTACACCTCTGAGCCTAAATCAAGTTCCATCTTGGTCTAATCAAAGACATGGACTTGATCCATCTATAACTATGGTAAATTGACCTAGAATTTTCTTGACCTAATCTAGTTACTACTTAATTAGATTTGATCAATTAATTCTACTAGTCCATAAATGATTCTAACCTTAGGTCTAACCCAATCCTAAGAACTTGATTCAAGCTAACCCATATGCCCAAAGAATTATGCAATGTCAATTAGTTGAGTCACAATTCTATTTCATACCACTTAATTCTCAATTAAGTATAGACTTATGAAAGTTTTGATCATTGCATATTTCTTTTTAATTGCATATTAGTTACAATCTTTCAGTTCTTAAAACACATTTTCAGATCTGAGTTTTTGTAATTAGTCACATGTAATCAGATTTAATTAATGTTTAAATCATTATGTTTTATGTTCATGCATCAGATATACATAACAACATGAATTAATTCAAACAACATACGTCTTATGTATTTGTTTTCTCACTTTTATTTTCAGATCTGATTTGTTCATTAAAATCAGAGATCAATATGAATCATAAACTTTATTTAGATCTAATCTTAAACAATATTATGATTTCAAGATTTATTCATGATACTAATCCTAACACAAACATGCATCATATGCATCCAAATTTCAGATCTACTTAATCATGCATAATTAGTAATTAAATCAATCATAAAAAATGCTTTAGATCTAATCTAAATATGTTAATGATTCAGATTTAATTGTAAGAATTAAAACATAAAAGTTAAACATAAACTGCTCTGATACCACTGAAATTGAATCCTAGGTTCTTCGGTATTAAGCATGCTGAATTTTTTTTTTTTTAAACCATTGCTGAACCTGATCGGGTTGCCTACGTACCCCTTCATAAAGGGGATCAAGCCAAACGTAGTACATTTTAAGTTTTTAAAACTGCAGCAAAAAAATTAATCAAACAATTTAATTCATGCATGCTTACAAGATCAAATCTAGAAATTAGCACATTAAGAACACAAAGGATCATGTCGAAATCTTGTAAACAATTATCCTAAAACTTTTATTGCAGGATTAACTATCAGATCTGAAAGGTAAACACTCTGTTCCAATTAATCTCTAAATATCCATCGAATGGATTCTGGAGATAACTTCGTGAGGAGCCCCAAAGGAGGGTAAAACCTCGAAGAATCTGACCTAGATCCAGAGTCCAAAATAAAATATTGATGTGGGATTAATATCTTTTTATGATAGAAGAAACTTGTGGATCTGATCCTTGACTTCGCAGCTACGCACTCGAATGGCCTCTATGAGAAGTACACGCAAAGCCCTAGGTAGATCGTCTTCCGCGGAAGTGCTAGCTCGCGCAGGAACATTGCAATGACTGAAGCTGTCTCCTTCTAAACACTCAATCTTTGATTGTTATTCAAGGATATGGAGGATCGATGTGAGGAAGAAGGAGAAAGAAGGGATGGAGGCCCTCAGGAATTTTTCAGAATTTTTTGAAACCTCTAAATATTGTATCTTTTGAACCCAAGGCATAAAAGACCCCCCCACGTATCACACCTAATTTAGCCAATTAATTTGGCTGATAAAATTCTCAAAAATTTTTGGTGATTTGGCGGCTAAGAGGAGATAAACATATCCAAATTTTGTGCATTTTGGAATCCCTAAAAGATAGGAATTCATGCATCCAAAGTTCAGCCGCAGACCACCCTATTTCATGCACCATGCAATCCCTACAAATTAGGAAATTCATCTAAATCTTTCTAGGAAGATTTAAGGTGCCATTTTTATAGAAAATATAGCCCCACACCTTCTCTCTTCTCACGCCAATTTTTGACCAAAAATAAAGAGGATAGGCATAGAAAATATTGGGGATAAATTAAGGTGTCATTCTTTTCCAAGAAGATAAGGATGGGTTCCTAAAATTTAGGATTCTTCTCCTTATCCAATTCTGATTATTTGGACTCATAATCCTCATCAAATAAGGTCTTCTAATTGATTTGAATCAAGCCCAATCCAATTGGGTCAAGTCCCATCAAGTGGGTCAAGCTCAATCTACTTGGGTTGAACCCAATCCAATTAGGTCAAACCCTGATGCAGCCCAAACTGAATCCTATTCAATTTGGCTCAACCTAAGCCCAATTACTCAATCAAATTGAGTTCATTAGCAATCTAATTGCTAATTAATCCTTCAATAATTTAATAATTATTTTAATGCAACTTTTACTTTGGATAATTTGTCAATCGAATTGACCAAATTACCTCTGAATGATCTTAATCATCAATCAGCCATTTCATCAACCTAGAAACTTCTATGCGTGTGACCTCATAGGTTCGAACCTAAACAGGTAATATAGGAACGTCTTCCTATACTAATCGATGTGACCATCTAGCAATGGTACCCGATGTTCGGATAGGCGTGCGAGGCAAATATTCTGGAATACTGGACTATGGTACTGTATAATTCAATCCCTTTGACTCCTAATGCCAGGATGACTTAGAGCTCACTGTCAAGCCTTTAATTAGTACATCCATTATGTGATTAACTTTAGATATCCCGTGACTCCTCACAGGAATTATCCTGACCAAGATTTGCTACATTAATCACAAAACATTATCTCCTATTTCTAGGAGGGGTCAATTCCATCTCAACTCACAACTGACTATGCAAGTACTTGACTGTCCCTAGTGACCTTCCGTCACTGAATTAAGAAATTCCGATAGTTCGGTACCAAAGTACAGTGAGTTGCTTGCTAGTCACAGGTTACGATCTCAGGTCAGAGGGCCAAATTTATACCCATATCCACTCGGAACATCTCTTGACAGTAGAGCGTTTCGGAATAGTCACGTTCAGTGAAATGTACTCCTACACTTCACCTGTGTGGCATACCAGTATCTCCACACTCCTTAGTTGGGAGGACAACCAACATATATGTCACACAACGACCTAATCTCGATAATGTTGTCGTCCTTGTAACAACATATCATTTGGTCGCGAACTAGTTTAAGGACTCGAAGATAAATCCTCCTTTATCATTAATAAGTCCTAAGGACTTCATCATATAAGAGTTCATTTGAAGATGTAAATGATGAATAATGCCAAATAATATGTTATTTAATTTGTCAATTCATTTACAAAACTCAATCATCAACATGCTGACGATTAATATTTAGGGATACAATTCCCAATAGTAGGAACACTGGAGCAATTGTGCAAGTGCTTGTTAGAGAATAAGGGTACTGAGCATGACCAAAACAAGTAAGCTACTTGGATGTCTATCCACTCGTCAGTGACTTACTTGATGCTGCAGGTTGTATGGACTGGTCCTTTGACCTGTGATGCCTCAGCTATTTACGGTAAGGTTGCTGTAGTTTGACGAGCACATAAGCATGGGCCCTAGCCATTTGGGTTCTTATGGTGCAGATTGGCTGCAGTAGGTTCATTGTAGGTGTAGGGGTGCATCTAGATGGAATTTATCGATCTTGATAGATTAGGAGAGATCCGATGTGATTTATGAGACTGAGTTCGTAAATCCTCGGCCGGGGTAGTATGTACAGTGGAAAAGGAGTTTTTCCACTCACGAACTTATGTCGAATAAATTTTGACATATGACAACGATGGGATTTGACAAGTTATCCATGACCTCCGTCCTATAGAAATCCACGATAGAAGGATTGTATCATACGATAACTGCACTAGAGATTCATCATTCCATTCTACTGGGTTGCCACTACATGCTGCTAGGTGTCACTGGTAGATGGTGAGACTCACAAGACTATCTTGATGGTCGATGATCCCTTGGTGAGTTCAGTTGGAATTGTTCCAACCTATTGAAAGAAGTTTTCAATGATATTGTGATAGAGATCACAATATATCTCACTATCAGATAGGAATAGAACCTATTGGATCACACACATTAGAGGTATTGACCGATCCGATGGTTGAATTATGATTTGGAATCACAAATAATTTATAATTATCAATTTGATTGATAATTGGTAAACCCACTAAGAGTTAGTGAGTTGAAGAAGAATAATTGCAATTGGATTGTAATTTAATTGAATTAATTGGACTTGATCCTATTAATACGAGTCCATACTTGGAGTAGGATTTCTAGAATCCTAATTAGATAGGACTTCAAATTAAATTAAAGTCCTACTTGGAGTAGGAGTTCTAAGTCCTAATTAGATTAGGACTGAAATTAAATAAGTTCTAATTAGATTAGAATTTCTTAAGTCCTAATTAATTTAATCTAATAGATTAAGATGACTCCTAATTGGATTAGGATTGAAGAGTTCAATTGAGTCATGGTTCAATTGAATCCTAATTAGATTAGGATTTGAAGGAAAAGAAAATGGGTGCACTCAATTCCTCTTTGGAAGAGGATTAGATCCCCTTGTAAATAGGCCCCAACCCACTTAATTTAATTAAGTAGGGACATGATTAAAAAGGAAGGGATAAGAGGGAGGGGCGTATGCCCCTCCCCTGGTGCATTACGCGAAAAAAAAGAGGGAGGGGCGTACGCCCCTCCTCTTGGATCAAAGATAAGGTTGGAGCTCCAACCCTTATCTTAAAAATTTAAAAAAGGGGGGCAGCCGTGAGTGATTTTTTCCCCTTCTCTTGGAACCATGAACAGCACCCATCCCTCTTGGTTTCAGCCGTGCAAAAAAAAGGGGAAAAAAGGGAGGAGGGTCATCCCTTCCTCCATTTTCTTTCTTGATTCCAACGCAAGAAAAGGAAAAAGGCTGCAAAGGGGTTTTGTTTTTCCTCTCTTGATCCATTCTTCTTCTTCCTCTCTCAAGGCAATCAAGAGTTGATTCAAAGGAGAGAATTTCAGCCATCAAAATCCATCTCTGCAAAGGAGCTAGCACCCCGAGAAGATACGAGAGCTTAGATCGGTCATCCACCTCATTGGATACCCATAGAGGCCGGACACGCGTGCGGCTTCAAACGAACCTTCCAACAAATCCACGATCATCAGATTTGCGGTGATCATCTTCCCGCACAAGGTAAAAATCTTATCTTTCCTAATGATGTAATCATGTAAAAATTTTTTAATCCTAATCTATCTACGAACGACGATTTTAAATACGTTCATGCGATGACGCGATCACGCGCGTGCCCTTCCACTGCGTTCAGAATTTTTCTGCGGCATGTGTGGGATTCCAACAGTGGTATCAGAGCCATGGTTATGTAGATTAAGATTAGGATATATGATTAAGGCATAATTGATCTGAAAATTTAAGGATTATGCTTGTTGAATTTTCTGCATGCAGAATTTTCAACTTGCTGATTTTTCTGCATGGTGATTTTTATGTGATTAGATTAATGATTCTATTGCTTTGGTAATGTGATTACAAGTATTTAGAATCATATCTTGCATGATCAGGCAACTCATAAGATGACATAATCTATTAAATATTCAGATCTGTAATTATATTTAATGCATGAGATGCGTATGGTGATGATCATGGATGGACCCTTTAATTGTGCTGAAATGTTCTGCAATGTCTGAGATATTCTGTGATGTTATGTGATGACATGTAAATCAAATTTTCAGATGCCTGCATGCATCTTATATTGATGCATTAGAGACCTGCGTGTCTCATGAAAAAGGGTTGTAACTATTATTTATTTTTTTTTTAATTTTTAAGTTATCTGGGATGTAATCTGTGATGTGTTTGCACGTCAATGGTTGATCGGTGCATGCCTCTACAAGCACGATTTGCGCGGATCAAGATCAAGGATTGATTGAGATGGATCAAGGAGTTGATCGCAATTGGACCAAGGTGCTCAAGATTGAGTCAAGAGTTGAAGACGATCTAATTAATTGACGTGCATGTGGTTGTACTATGACCCCATCCTGAATCCATGATCATCACTAGTTATTTTGTGATTATGCCTCATTGTTGATGTTTATGTTTATGCATAGCGGGTAGATAATTATTTGTATGAGATGTAGATAATTAAATGAAAGAGACCTAAATTAATCTTCTCAAAAATATTAAGTCTATAGGTCATCCACCGTAGTAGAGTTGCTAAGGTCTTTTCGGTGTTGATTTGTCTCGGCTGGACACAGTGGGCAAGTTGCATCTGGGGACTGGACCTCTCTATTTGACATAAGATGTTGCGGGATAAAGGTGAAGGTTGGGCGCCAATAACTGTTAGGTGAGGATCCAATGACGACTTTATTTCTGCGGTTATACGGTGGGTCTGACTTAACTAAGGAATAGGGCCAATAACTGTTAGGTGAGGCTTTCATGACTTAAAGACCAGATAGCACTATAATTTGCTTGAGAAGCATTGTACAAGAGTTGTACACTTATCCTTTTATGTGTCGCCAATAACTGTTAGGTGAGTGGCATATAAATCGGTGGGACCGCAGTACCCACTAGAAATCCTAGTCGCGAAGGATTTCCGTTTCTCTATCTCAGGAGTGTGAGAGATTTGAGAAAGTAGTGGAAGGTATATTTGTTTTATAAGGCCCTGAAACAAATAGAGTTCAAGTACAAAATTCTAATTAGAATTTTTACTCTCTGAGGTTTAGAAATTCAGCTTCTGAACTCTTAACTCATATCCTATAGAACAACCGTTTAACCAAACCCAATTATAAAGACTGGCTTTGCAATTACAAAATAGTTTTGAATTGTGAGAAATTAGGATATGTGGTAGACCATGAAATTCTCGTGTTATCAGTCCGTCCGATCACTATCAGCGTATGACGCATGCTAAGTCGACGAATGATGACAATATAGTTAGGTGCTACATAATGGTATCCATGCCTAATGAACTACAATGCCAGCATGAGAACATGAAGATTGCCAGGGACATATTATATCACCTACAAGAGTTGTATGGTGAACAGAGTCACGCATCATGGTTTGAAGTGTCCAAGAGGCTCTTCAAGGTCAAGATGCGTGATGGACAGTCTGTCCATGATCATGGATTGACCATGATAAAGACTTAGAGGAGCTTGAGAAGCTCGGCATGATCATGCACAAGGAATTGCAAACTGATTTGATCCCGCAATCCCTTTTAGTAAATTACCATATGAACAAGATTGTATGCACCAAAACAGAATTGTTAAATAAATGGGTAACTATTGTAGGGACCTTGAAGAGTTCAAGGGGCATCATTTTCGCTGTCGAGTTGGCTTCTACTTCCAAGAGAGAGTCTACCTGGAAGAAGAAGAAGCCTGCGAAGAAGCAGAAGATCGAGAAAAGGCCAAGTAAGGAAGTCCAAGAAAAGGGCCGATTGCAAGAAAAAGTGTTTCCATTGCATCATAGACGGCCATTGGAAGAGAAACTATCCTACATACATGGGAAGCATAAAGAGCAAGAAGGGTGACAGACCTTCAGAAGGTATGTCAGATATGCTCATTATTAAAAGGATACTTAGAGACCGTTATCTATTGCTAGCAGAAATTTGATTTCTGTATCATGTTTAGCACAGGAAGATTTTTATAAGACTACTGTTCCATTTATTTGAGAAATAAATTGGTTGCACATAGTTTTATGATTGACGGTTTCTATCACATACATTTGGATGTATCTGTGAATGTATCTGAGCAAACAGTGAGTACCATAGGATCCAAAAGATCTAGAGATGAGATAAATCTAAAGTATTTATGGCACCTCAGGCTTGGTCATATAGGAGAAGACAATAAACAAATTGGAGAAACATGGGCTTCTAGGCTCATTGACTTCCGAGTCATATCTGATTTGTGAATTCTGCCTTTAAGAAAAAGATGGCCAAATTACCCTTTGTAGGATAAGGGGAGGTCCACTAAAGTACTTACCCTAGTACATACTGATGTGTGTGGCCCATTCAATGTGCAGGCTAGAGGTTGTAATTTTTACTTCATTTACCGATGATTTCTTATGGTATGGATATGTGTATGAGACACAAATCTGAAACTTTTGAAAGGTTCAAAAAGTTTAGATATGAAGTAGAAAAACAAACGGGAAAACTCATTAAGGTTCTTCGATCGGATCGAGGAGGAGAGTTTCGTGATTATCTCAAGGAGGATGATATAGTTTCATAATGGACCCCTCCTGGTATACCTCAGCTTCAACGGGGTGTCAGAGAGGAGGAATCAGACTCTATTGGATATGGTCCGGTCCATGATGAGCTTCACTGATTTATCCTTGTTTCTTTAGAGAGATGCCCTATTTTTAGCTATTTACTTATTGAATAGAGTTTCCTCTAAAGTATGTTCCTACCACACCATATGAGATATGTTTTGAGAATTGTGTCCTAAATCCAATCAATTGTTGATTATAAATGTATTTGAATTAATTATAAATAACATGGTATTTATTCATCACCAGAGCATCTTCACAAACTCCGATGTGATGAAGTCCTTACGACTGCTTTGTGTAATGAAATATAATTTTATCACACAGGTCCTTAAAAGTTTATGACCGTATGATATACTATTAATAGGACAATAGGATTATTAGGCATAGGTCATTGTGTATCATATTTGTTGGTTGTCTTCCAAACCAAAGAGTATAGAGATACTAGTATGGTATACAGGTGAATGGTAGTGTACGTTCACTGAACGTGACCAATTGACGGACTCTCTCTTATCAAGAGTTGTTCAAGTGGCTATGGATATATGTGTCCTTTAGACCTGAGATTGCAACCGGTGGCTTGCAAGCAACTCACTGTACTTTGGTGCTGGACTACCTGGATTTCTAATCTAGCAACGGAAGGTTTCTGGGTCCACTCAAGTACTTGTGATAGTCAGTTGCAGATCAAGATGGGATTGACCTCCCTTAGAAATAAGGGTGAATGCCTTGTGTTTTAAATTAAGTAGTACCCTGGCCAGAAAAAGTCAAATCACTATCACTTGACTTATTGAATTGAAATATATTTTCGGATGGATCATTTCAGGATAGACAGACTCTGAACCCATCCTGGGCATTTTCTAGTCAAGAGGATGAATTATGCTGTAACCATAGTCCATAGGTTCTAGAATGTTGCTCTGCATTTATTTCAGCTTATCTGGACGTCGGGTCCCATTGCAAGATGGTTACATCGATTGGTACAGAAAGTGTTTCTGTGCTACCAGCTTAAGTTCGAACCTGTGAGGTCACACACTTTGAGGCTTTTTCTGGATCGATCATTTCTGGCTGAGAGTCATGAAAGGATAAATTGATCAATGTGATTAACCGTTATACCGTGAGCAAATTGTTGCTCATATTGGAGAGACCAATTGGTGACTGGATCACCAATTAGACTCAATTAAATTGAGTGAAGGAAGTTAGGTCAAACCACAATTGACATTAAATGTGATTCGGTGTTCAATTCCATTGGGTTCGAGTCAAATCAGATTTGACTAGCTAAAAGGTTGATTAGAACCCTTTTCCTTTATATAGGGTTGGGACCATCTTCTTTTCCCCTTTTACCCTTTGCATAGTCCCACCTTATGTCCTTGAGTGGGATCTACACCTCGTGATGCATGTGAGGACTGCATACTAGATGCATCCTAGCCCTGTGGTAGAGTTCAAATTAGATTTGTACTCTTTACAGGGACACCTCACACCTTGGATTGGTTTTGAGCTTATCCATCTAGCCTACGGGGCCCGCGTCCTGGACATATGGCATAGTGCATGTGTGCCACCTCCACCCTACAGGACACCTCACACCTTGGATTGGCTTTGAGCTTATCCATCCAGCCTGCGGGGCCCGCGTCCTGGACATGTGGCACAGTGCATGTGTGTCACATCCACCCTCCAGGGCATCTCACCCCCTAAACTGAGATTCTTTCTCATAGCCATCCAATCACACTTCATGAGAGTTTTATAGGCCATCATGAGCACCAGGACACGTGGCATCATGCATGCTTGACATGTGGCAAGTGAGCCCCTTTGTTGGACTTTCTCTCCCTCTATAAATAGGGGAGATGGCTGCCATCTTTGTAGAGAAAAAAAAAGGATCTGGCTTAGAGTATTTGGTGTTTTGACACCGGTTGGGAAAGAATGAAGTGAGCTTTGAGAGTTCCTGTTGTAAGAAAAAGAAAGGAAAAAGAAAAGATTGAAGGAAAGGGTAGCTAGTCCTCTTCCTCCTAGTTCTCTCCCTCTCTCTAGGCCGCTGCTGCATCCCTACGAGCTAGCACTCCCCGGGACGCCGGTTGATCTAGAGGCCTTGCGTGGATTACTTGTAGAGGCCGGACGCTTGTGCGGTTGTGGAGCAGCAAGCTAGAACCAACCTGCTAAAAGGTTAGTGTTCTGTTTTCAGTTTTTGGAGTTGAGATTTGATCTCAATTCAAGAACACATACGATGTGATCCATGCGTGAAAATTTCTATCACATATCCTGTGGATTCATTTGGGAATTTCGTAGGATTGGATTAGATCCAAAGTTTGCAATGGGCTGTTTTGAACAACCCTATTTTATTCCGCTGAAAATTGTTTTCAAATTGCATACTTTCACCTTAATCGGTGAATCCTCGGCGCATACGATGCTCGAATTCCCTTCAATTGGTATCAGAGCTCGTCCAGACGCTTTGGGATATCAAAGTTTTCATGCATGTGTGAACTCGAGAGAGAATGATTTGGATTTGAAAAGGGTTTCAAAGTCTGAATCAGTTTTCTGTTTCACAGTCGCCGTGTACAGTTGTCGACAAGTTACATTTAGTGGTCGACAACTCTACAGTTAAGCCGACTTAGTGGTCGACAAGAATATCTTTCAATTGTTAACCTCTGATTGTAGTTGTCAACAAGCCTGATATAGTTGTTGACCCCTTCTTCACTGTTGTTGACAAGTCTTCTGAAGTTGTCGACAATTGTGCTACTGGTCAGATTTATATGAAATATAATCTTTTGCATATTATATAGTTAGATTATTTTATTTCATGATGTTATTCATATGATGAATAGACATGTTTGTATGCATGTGGAAACCATTTAACTTGAACATTAAAAGGGGTTTTAATGATTCAAAGTTGTAATGCATGCAAAACCAAGATAAGACATGAATAATGCGATAGACTTAATTGTGAATTAAGTATTGATATAGATCCTTGTGGAGTGATTGATTAAAACCCTATTTGATTTTGATGAGCTCAAAGCATTTGAGTATATTTCTTGTTTACTAATGAATTCAATTAAGTGTTTCAGTGAAATCTTGTCTAAGTGTCTCAAGACTTGGTTCATAATTTTTGGATAAGTTAAGAAGTCAGCTTGAACCAAAGTCTGAGACTCGAGTCGACTCTAGAGTATCACGAGTCGACTCCAAGCGTATCAAGTTCACTGGCACGAGCTCGAGTCGACTCCGGATCAGTACGAGTCGACTCCGACTGAGAACAGACAGATGAACTGAAAGCTTCAACTCAGAACCTATCAACGAGTCGACTCCCGAAGTGTGCGAGTCGACTCCGAGGTTCACCGAGTCGACTCCAGGGTAGTAAGAGTCGACTCCAAGAGGAATACAAAGAAAAAGTCAGAGAGCAGTTTTCGGGTCTGAGATTCGAGTCGACTCCAGTGGAACGCGAGTCGACTCCGATGGTTGGCAGGTCGACTCCAAAGACAGCAAGAGTCGACTCTCAGCAGTACACAAAGAAAAAGTCAGAGGGCAGATTCTGGGACTCTGAGATTCGAGTCGACTCCCGCATTACGCGAGTCGACTCCGAGACTCCGCGACCACAAAGAAGACAGAAGACCAAGTTACTGCCTCTGAGATTCGAGTCGACTCCCAGACAGCTAGAGTCGACTCCAAGGCAGCTTCACATCAAAAGGGCAGAAGACCAAGTTTCGGAAACTGAGAGCCGAGTCGACTCCCAGGACAGTCGAGTCGACTCGAGTGGACCAAATTCAAAAATACGTCCACGGACTTCATGGGATGAGCCGACTCCGAGAAAGCCAAGTCAGCTCCAGAAGTTGGCGAGTCGACTCTGGGTCAAGACGAGTCGACTCCCAGTCGTGAAGGCAACTTTAATTCAAATCTGGAACAGTTGCAGAGTCGACTCCGGAAAAGTATGAGTCGACTCCCGCTACAGACGAGTCGACTCCTGATCGCACGAGTCGACTCCAACCCACCAACGGACACATTGTCAGACTGTACAGAGTGTGCAGAACGGGCAGAAAAAGGTCTCTAACGGCTAGTTTCCGTGGGGGTTGGTTTAAATAGCCACAGAGGACTGTAGCAAAAAGAAGAACAACCATTCCACTCCAAGTAATCAAGCTTTCAATCTCCGCAACTTGTTCTTCAACGAAAAAGTGGGAGAGCAGCATTAACTGCATCCACCCACTTCTTCCCAACATTGAAAGAGCCTTCTCCTGTATTCAAGTCGACTACACATTCAAGAGGAGACCCGAAGTTCAAGAAGCCCTTCCTCTTCTCCAACTTAAAAGCGTTTGAGGGCTCTTAACTTCGTTATTGTTCATATTGCCATTTATCTGCTTTTGAGAAGCTGTATTTTTCTGTTTGTCTCTTTTATCTACACCTTTGTCTTTGCTTGGTTCAATCGGGGCATTGAATCAAGAGTATTGAGGTTGGTTGGTGAGCCGAGTGTAAAACCAACGTGTAAGGGTTCGATTGTGATCCCGGGAAAATAATCGGGGTTGGTTCTAGTCGGTGAGCCTGGGAAAACCGACCGAGTTCGTTGTGAGCTCGGTAAAACAACAAGTTTGGTTGTGAGCTTGGGAAAACAAACCGGCTGTAATCCAAGGGGTTATAGTGAATTCCCAAGAGAGACTTGGGAAGTGGACGTAGGAGCAAGGGTTAGCTCCGAACCACTATAAAAGCTTTGTGTTTGTGATTGCTTGTCTCTTACCATTACTCTCATTTCATACACATCACAGCAACTAATTAATCATCTTGTAAAAAGCATTAATTAGTCACCCACAAATGCTTTAATAGTTAAAATTATTTTAAAAACCCAATTCACCCCCCCCTCTTGGGTTGTCTATCTGGGCAACAATCCTAGATTTTAAATGTGATTTAAACATCTAAGACATTGCATAAATCATGGGGTAATGGGTTATCTAAATCAAATCTGGTTGGGTTAGACCCAATGGTCAAAATCCAAAATATGGAAGAATAACTGGTCAAATCTAATTTAAAATGTTTACTTTGGATTCGATCAAGGTAACTCTTGATCTTTGCAATAGTTGTAGTTGATTAATAGTTGTAGTTGATCAAGTCCATGTCTCTTGATAAGACCAAATGGATGTTGATTTAGGCTCCGCGGTTGAGCACTGAGTTTTGATATTGATCGAATTGAAATTGATGAACTAGTTGGTGCCTAAGGCAACTGTTATCAGTAGGTTTTTAATTGGGAGCTACTTGCTGGATTTTGGTCCAGTCAAGTTAATGGCATACCCTTCCGTTGATTCCACTTACCTGGCCATCTAGGTGAATCTCTTTTGATCAGATCTCTGATTAACTCTTGTTGACCCATGCCAAATAATGAAATCGGTCGGACCGATTTAGGTGCACTGACTCAAACATGTTCTTATTAACCTCTGATTTGAAGAAGTCAGTGGGAGGATCAAGGTTAGTCAGCTTTTTCTGTTTCATAAAAATCCTCTAAATTATCAGGTTCTTAAAAATGGTGTGGTTAATGGAAGATGACCGTGTCATAGCCTCCCATTGCGTTGAAATGATAATGAGTCCGATATGTTTATGATCATTGGAGGCGATACACGCCTGGTGCTCATCGGCTATTGGGATTGTCACTCAATTAATGTTGAATTGGTAGCATCCATTAAATAGATGGTCAGGTGAGCCGAGCCACACTCGGGCTTGCTCATCTACTGATGTGATGAACTTATTGCAGCAAGTTGATGGTTGGACCTGACCAGGATTTTCAGTGGAGGTGACACACACCTACTGAAGTGGCCTGTGGCAAAAGAATATTACTGGGAGTTGTTTGGTGAAACAATTGGTTATGAACCTACCCTTAGATACAGATGGGTTAGCCGAGACACACTCGGGCCCATCTATAGTCTATGTGGATTTCGGTACCCGCTAAAGAATTAGGAGTAATTCTTCGGATTAAAGTAGAGGCTATTGATTCGTACAAAATGGTGGAGGATCTTTGGACTAAAATCTTAATTTTTTTTGATTATATTGATTCATTTACTGTTTAGGCTTTGTTGTCATTTTTTACAGAAATGGCCACTCAATTATCACTTTGGTCATTATTAGATAATGATAAGTTGACCAGTCCCAACTTTTCAATTTGGCTTAGAAAGCTTAAGATTGTCCTGGAATACAGAGGACCATTTATATAATTACTGATCCGGCATCTGAATTGCCTCCTGCTAATGCACGGGTAGCAGTCCGTGACGCTTACCAGAAAATGGACGAGTGATCGGATCACTGTCCGGTGTATTATGCTAGCAGCAATGAGCGACGAATTCTCATGGAGATTCGAGAGTGCTCAACCGAACGAGATCATTCAAGTGTTGAATGAATCGTTTGGCGTCCCTGATGACGATAAAAGGTATAGTACCAGTTGTTGTATCTTCAACGCCAAACTCAAGGAAGGAGCCTCTGTTATGGACCATGTACTGTACATGATCGAGTTGATAGAGCGCCTGAGCAAACTCGCCTTTTTCCTGCATGAACAATTGGAAAAGGACGCGATTTTGAATTCCTTGCCTGATTCCTACCGATTATTCCTTACTCATTATAGAATGACAAAGCCTGTACTCAACTTCCATGATCTTTTGGGGTTGTTGCAGAACTTTGAGAAGGATAACCAGCTCAAGAAAGGGCCGGTTAATGTGGTTGGTAGTGGGGCAGGACGTCGTCCCTTTGGGAAAGGGAAAAATAAAAATAAAAATAAAAATAAAAGGAAGAGAAAGGTGCTAAGTATCGGGACATCTTATCAGATGATAAGAAAGCGGGCTGACCCTAGAAAGGCGGTGTGCTACCACTGTCAGAAATCAGGACACTGGAAAAGAAACTGTCCTCTGTATGTAGCCACCCTTGATCCAAACAGGCCAAGGAGAAATGAGCAAAAAGTTGCTAGGCAAGGTACTTATATGATAAACTCCTTGTAATTTCTCCATATGTGATAAATTGACCTGGGTATTGGATACCGGAAGTCCTTATAATATTTGCAATTTATTACAGGGACTGCAGGTCAATAAGAGATTTGAGGATAATGAGAGGTTCCTGAATGTTGGAGATGGAAAGACTGTTCCAGTTCTAGCATTGGAAGATCTTCAGTTAGTTTTCAATTCTAGCATTGAAATTTCTCCATATGTGATAAATTGACCTGGGTATTGGATACCGAAAGTCCTTATAATATTTGCAATTCATTACAGGGACTGCAAGTCAATAAGAGATTTGAGGATAATGAGAGATTCCTGAATGATGGAGATGGAAGGACTGTTCCAGTTCTAGCATTGGAAGATCTTAAGTTAGTTTTCAATTCTCATGTAATCGCCTTAAGTGACTGTCACTTTTGTCCGTCGTTCTTAATGAACGTCATTTCTATAGGGCTCTTAACCCAAAACGGTTATGAAATATCAATAAAGAATCGTTCTTGTAATATCATTGTATTTGGTGTTATTATGGTTGATGGACAATTAATAATTAGCATTTACACAATATCACATCCTGTTAGTGTAATGTACACATTAAGTAAGCGACCTAGGATAGATAATAATCTGTGATACCTACCTATGGCATTGCCAGCTAGGATATATTAACAAGAACAGGATCAACAAGTTGGCCAAGTTGGGTATTCTGAATATTAATGATTTTGAATCATTTCCAACTTGTGAGTCTTGTCTTCTTGGTAAAATGACCAAATCACCCTTTACTGGAAAAGGTGAGAGAGCCACGAATATTCTAGGACTCGTACATATGGATGTATGTGGACCTATGAGTACAAGTGCCAGAGAAGGGTACAACTATTTCATTACATTTACAGACGACCTGTCTAGGTACGGGCATGTGTTTCTTATGAGGCATAAGTCTGAGTCTTTTGAAATGTTCAAATTATACCGTAATGAAGTAGAAAAATAAACTGAAAAGCATATTAAAATTCTTCGATCTGATCGAGGAGGGAAATATCTCTCCAATAATTTCTTGACTTATCTGAAAGAGAATGGAATTCTGTCTCAGTGGACCCTTCCTGGAACACCTCAGCATAACGGTGTATCTGAAAGAAGGAACAGGACTCTGTTAGACATAGTCCGGTCCATGATGGATTTCGCTAGCCTGCCTTTATCCTTTTGGGGATATGCTCTAGAATCTGCCTGCTATATCTTAAATAAGGTTTCTAGTAAGTCTGTGATTAAAACACCACATGAGATGTGGACTGGGCGTAAGCCAGTGATCACTCACCTAAGAGTTTGGGGTGTAAGGCCTATGTCAAGCGTTTGAAAGCAAATAAGCTGGAATCCAAGTCTGATAATTGTTTCTTCGTCGGATATCCAAAAGAAACCTTAGGGTTTTACTTCTATAATACTGATACGCAAAAGTTGTTTGTCTGTAATAGGGTTGTTTTCCTTGAGAAGGAATTCCTTGGTGAAGGAACGAACAGCTCTGATGTTGCACTTGATGAAGTCCAACGTATAGAAGAACCAGTACAGACTAAAGAACCGGATTTGATTAGATCAGATCTAGAACCCATTATAGAAACATTCGTGAGGCGATACGGTAGAGTACCGCATCAGCCGGACAGAAACTATAGTTTTCTGGTCCAGGACGGCGAACCTGTTGGTCTCGACGAGAACACAGAGGATCCCGTCACCTACATGGATGCTATGCAAAGGTCTGATTCTGAGAAATGGCTTAATGCCATAAAATTCGAAATGGAGTCCATTGAGGTCAATGATGTATGGATATTGGTTGACCCACCTGAAGGAATCAAACTCATTGGGTGTAAATGGATCTTCAAGAGGAAGAGAGGCGCAGATGGAAATGTGGAAACCTACAAAGCCCGACTGGTTGCCAAATGATTTCGCCAACGTTATGGCATAGACTATGATGAGACGTTTTCTCCTGTCGTAATGTTAAAATTCATTCGGATAATGCTTGCGATAGCTGCACATCTGGACTTAGAGATTTGGCAGATGGATGTTAAAACCGCTTTTCTGAATGAAGATTTAGAGGAGCAGGTGTATATAATACAGTCTGAAGGTTTTATTTCTGCAGATGAGTCTAAGGTATGCAAGCTTCAGAAGTCCTTATACGGACTGAAGCAGGCTTATCGGAGTTGGAACATACGCTTTGATATGGTGATCAAGACATATAGCTTCGTTAGGAACGGAGAGAAACCTTGCATATATAAGTGGGTAAATAGTTCAGTAGTGATGTTTTTTGTACTGTATGTGGTTGATATTCTTTTAATAGGGAATGACATTCCTGCACTACAGGAAATAAAGATCTGGCTGTCATCACAATTCTCCATGAAAGATCTAGAAGATGAATCCTACATCCTAGGGATGAAGATCTATAGGGATAGGTCTAAAAGGTTGCTTGGGTTATCCCAGTCTACGTACATAGATATTGTGCTGAAACGGTTCAGTATGGAAAATTTCAAGAAAGGCCATCTTCCAATAGGTCATGAAATCACTCTTTCTAAAGGAGATTGCTCGACAACTCCCCAAGAAAGAAAGCGTATGAGTAGAATTCCATATGCCTCTGCTGTAGGATCTATTATGTATGCTATGACATGTACTAGACCAGATGTGGCGTATTCACTAGGAGTAGTGAGTAGGTACCAATCTGACCCAGGAGAGAGCCACTGGAAGGTTGTAAAGACTATCCCTAAGTATTTGAAAAATACTAAGGATAAGTGGCTCGTTTATGGAGATACTGAGTTGATTGTCGGTTATACCGATTCAAGTTTTCAATCAGACCATGATGATAACAAGTCTGTGTCTGGTTATGTGTTTACCCTATTAGGTGGGGCCGTGTGCTGGAAAAGTTCCAAGCAGCATACCATGGCAGACTCTGTATGCGAGGCTGAATACATTGCTACATCTGATGCCGCCAAAGAAGCTGTCTGGTTACGGAAGTTCATTGCTAAGCTAGGAGTTGCATCCTCCGCTGATGGATCAGTCCTACTATACTGTGATAGCACTGGGGCTATCGCTCAAGCTAAGGAACCAAAGGCACACTAGCGCACCAAGCACATTCTGCGCCGGTATCACCTGGTTCGTGAGATAGTAGAACGAGGTGACGTTGATCTTCAAAAGATTGATAGGAAGGATAACTTAGCCGACCCCTTCACTAAGGCCCTCAGTGTAAAGGAGTTTGACCATCATTACTTGACGATGGGTATACGATACTGTACTAATTGGCTTTAGGTCAAGTGCGAGTTATTGGAAATTATGTCCTAAATCCAATCAATTGTTGATTGTAAATGTATTTAAATCAATCATAAATAACATGGTATTTATTCATCACCAGAACATCTTCACAAACTCCGATGTGATGAAGTCCTTAGGACTGCTTTGTGTAATGAAATATGATTTTGTCACACAGGTCCTTAAATGTTCATGACCGTATGATATACTATTAATAGGACAATAGTATTATCAGACTTAGGTAATTGTGTATCATATTTGTTGGTTGTCTTCCAAACCAAAGAGCATAGAGATACTAGTATGGTATACAGGTGAATGATAGTGTACGTTCACTGAACGTGACCAATTGACGGACTCTCTCTTGTCAAGAGTTGTTTCGAGTGGATATGGGTATATGTATCCTTGAGACCTAAGATTGCAACCGTTGGCTTGCAAGCAACTCACTGTACTTTAGTGCCGAACTACCTGAATTTCTAATCTAGCAACGGAAGGTTTCTGAGTCCAGCTAAGTACTTGTGGTGGTCAGTTGTAGATCAAGATGGGATTGACCTCCCTTATAAATAAGGATGAATGTCTTGTGTTTTCAATTAAGTAGTATCCTGACCAGAAAAAGTCAAATCACTATCACTTGACTTATTGAATTGAAACATATTTTCGGGTGGATCGTTTCAGGGTAGACAGACTCTGAACCCATCCTGGGCATTTTCTGGTCAAGAGGATGAATTATGCGGTAACCATAATCCATAGGTTCTAGAATGTTGCTCTGCATCTATTTCGGCTTATCTGGATGTCGGGTCCCATTGCTAGATGGTTACATCATTGGTACAGAAAGTGTTCCTGTGCTACCAGCTTAAGTTCGAACTTGTGAGGTCACACGCTTGGAGGCTTTTTCTGGATCGATCATTTCTGGCTGAGAATCATGAAAGGGTAAAATGATCAATGTGATTAACTGTTATACCCTGAGCAAATTGTTGCTCATATTGGAGAGACCAATTGGTGACTGGATCATCAATTAGATTCAATTAGATTGAGTGGAGGAAGTTAGGTCAAACCACAATTGACATTAAATGTGATTCGGTGTTCAATTTCATTGGGTTCGAGTCAAATCAGATTTGACTAGCTAAAAGGTTGATTAGAACCCTTTTACTTTATATAGGGTTGGGACCATCTTCTTTTCCCCTTTTACCCTTTGCGTAGGTCCTACCTTATGTCCTTGAGTGGGACCCACACCTCATGATGAATGTGAGGACTGAATACTGGATAAATCCTAGCCCTGTGGTAGAGTTCAAATTAGATTTGTACTCTTTATAGGACACCTCACACCTTGGATTGGCTTTGAGCTTATCCATCCAGCCTGCGGGGCCCGCGTCCTGGACATGTGGCACAGTGCATGTGTGTCACCTCCACCCTCCAGGGCACCTCATCCCCTAAACTGAGATTCTTTCTCATAGCCATCCAATCACACTTCATGAGAGTTTTATAGGCCATCATGAGCACCAGGACACGTGGCATCATGCATGCTTGACATGTGGCAAGTGAGCCCCTTTGTTGGACTTTCTCTCCCTCTATAAATAGGGGAGATGGCTGCCATCTTTGTAGAGAAAAAAAAAGGATCTGGCTTAGAGTATTTGGTGTTTTGACACTGGTTGGGAAAGAATGAAGTGAGCTTTGAGAGTTCCTATTGTAAGAAAAAGAAAGGAAAAAGAAAAGATTGAAGGAAAGGGTAGCTAGTCCTCTTTCTCCTAGTTCTCTCCCTCTCTCTAGGCCGCCTGCTGCATCCCTACGAGCTAGCACTCCCCGGGACACCGGTTGATCTAGAGGCCTTGCGTGGATTACTTGTAGAGGCCGAACGCTTGTGCGGTTGTGGAGCAGCAAGCTAGAACCAACCTGCTAAAAGGTTAGTGTTCTATTTTCAGTTTTTGGAGTTGAGATTTGATCTCAATTCAAGAACACATACGATGTGATCCATGCGTGAAAATTTCTATCACATATCCTGTGGATTCATTTGGGAATTTCGTAGGATTGGATCAGATCCAAATTTTGCAATGGGCTATTTTGAACAGCCCTATTTTATTCCGCTGAAAATTGTTTTCAAATTGCATACTTTCACCTTAATCGGTGAATCCTCGGCGCATACGATGCTCGAATTCCCTTCAATATGACATGGTAAGAAGCTGAGTCTTGGTTATCTCAAGATTTGGGGATGTCCAGCTCAACTCAAGCGACAATAGACGGATAAGTTAGAGGATAGGACAAGTAATGCTCGTTTTATAGGATATCCTAAAGAGTCATTAGGATAAGATTTTTTGTCCCAAAGGATCACAAAGTGTTTGTGAGCCTACATGCTATCTTCATGGAAAATAGTTTATCCTTGATAGAGACAGTAAGAAAAAATTTGAGCTCAAAGAGAAAGTCTCTAAAGTGCAACGAGCCATTGTGCCTATAGAACCTATTCATATTAAGCCAGTACACGTAGTACCTCCTCCACCTCGTAAATCTAGTTGGATCTCCCATCTGCCTGAAAGGTACTTAGGTATGCTTACAGAGGATGTAGAGGAAGTGTTTCTCATGGGAGATAGGGATCAACGTAAGGATCCCAATAACTACAATGAGCCAATGTTAGACATCGATTCCGAGAGATGGCTGGAAGCCATGAAGTTAGAGATGAACTCTATGCATTCCAACCAAGTCTAGACCTTAGTAGATCCATCAGAAGGTATAGTACCTATTAAGTGTAAATGGATCTATAAGAGAAAATTAAGTTCGGATGGCTAGGTAGAGACCTATAAGGCAAAGCTAGTGGCGAAAGGTTATAGTCAGTGCGAAGGCACTGATTATAATGATACTTTTTCATCTTTAGCATTGCTGAAGTCCATTCGAATATTGGTTGTTGTTGCAGCATATCATGATATTATGATGGTGATCACAAGGTCTGTAAGCTGCAAAGGTCCATCTATGGACAAAAGCAAGTATTTCGGAGTTGGAACACTCGTTTCAACGCTGTAATCAAATCGTTTGATTTCATCAAGAACGAGAAGGAACCATGTGTTTATAAGAAGGTTAGTAGGAGGGCTATTGCATTCCTCGTATTGTACGTGGATGATATCCTTCAAATTGGAAATGATATTCCCATACTAACTTAGGTCAAGGTTTGGTTGTCTAAGGAATTCTCCATGATAGATCTTGGGAAAGCATTCTATATTTTAGGAATTAAGGTCTATAGAGATAGATCTAAGAGGATGCTTGTCCTATCACAGAATATGTACATAGAGGGAGTGCTGAAGAGGTTCGACATGGAAACCTCTAAAAGAGGATTATTACCCCTTAGGCATGGGATAAATCTCTCCAAGAAGATGTGCCCCAACACATCTGAAGAGATTTAGCGGTGTTGGAACCTGCCCATGCCGCAGAATTTTTTTTTTTAAAATTCAGATGCAGCGGAAGAGGCATGCGCGGGATCGACGTTCATCGTATGAACGTTGTTCAAAAACCGTTCGTAGATAGATAAGGATTAAAAACCTTTTAAACATTAGGAAGATCAGATCTTTACCTTGTGCGGGTAAATGATCACCGCAAACTGATGATCGTGGTTTTGGAAGAAGGCTCGCTTGAAGCCGCACACGCGTCCGGCCTCTACGGGTATCCACACGAAGCAATAGGTCGATCCACACGCTTCAATCTTCCCGGGGTGCTAGCTCCCTTGCAGAGATTGGTTTTAATGGCTGATCTCCTCCCTTTTGTTCAATCCTTGAATGCCAAAGAGAGGAGGATGAAGAAGGAGAACTCAAGGAAGAAGAACACCAAGCCTTGCAGCCTCTTTCCCTTGTATGCGTTGGAACCAAGAAGGAGGGAGGAATAGGGCCGCCAACACTTCCTTTTTGCTTCCCTTGCTTGCGGATGAAAACCAAGGAGGAGGAGGAGGAGGCCACGGCTGAAAAGAGGAGGACTTCAATGCACTAGGGCGCCGCCCCTCACCTCCTTTTAAAAGCATCTAGGGCTCCTACAATTTGGAGCCCTTGATATTTTACCAAGAGGGGCGCCGGCCCCTCTTGTGTTGCCGCACCAAGGAAGAAAAGGAGGAGGGGCGTGAGCCCCTCCTTCTTGTGTTGCCCTAATCCTCTAAGGAGGATTAGGATGCCCCTATTTGGTTTAGTCCTAATCCAATTAGGGTTTAACCAAATCATGAATCAATTGGGTTCAATCTATGCTAGTCCTAATCCAATTAGAACTTGAATGAACCATAACTCAATTGAACTCTTCAATCCTAACCCAATTAGGAGTCATGTTGATTCATTAGTTTAATAATTAATTAGGACTTAAGAAATCATAATCCAATTAGGACTTATTTAATTTTAGTCCTAATCCAATTAGGACTCTAATTTGAATCCAAAGTCCTAATCCGATTAGGACTCTGGGAATCCTACTCCAAGTAGGAATCCAAATTTAATTCAAAACTCTAATCTAATTAGGATTGTAGGAATCCTACTCCAAGTAGGAATCCCAGTCCTACTCCAAATAGGATTCCTAGTCCTAATCCGATTAGGACTCTAGGAATCCTACTAGAAGTAGGATTTGTGTTTAAGTCCAATTAATTAATTTCATTGTTCCTTCTTCAACTGATTATCAATCGAATTGATTACTTGTGATTTCTAATCATGATTCAACCATCGGATCGGTCAATGCCTCTAGTGTATGTGACCCCATAGATTCTATTCTGACTGGTAGTGAGATATATTGTGATCCCTATCACAATATTATTGGAAATTGTATCCTAAATGTCAATCGTCAGCATATTGATGATTGAATTTTGTAAATAAATTGACAAATTAATAAAGTATTATTTGGCATTATTCATCATTTCATCTTCAAATTAACTCTTATATGATGAAGTCCTTAGGACTTATATTATGATAAAGGAGGATTTATCTTTGAGTCCTTAAACTTGTTCGCGACCAAATGATATGTTGTTACTAGGACGACAACATTATCGAGATTAGGTCGTTGTGTGACATATACATTGGTTGTCCTCTTAACCAAGAAGTGTGGAGACACTAGTATGCCATACAGGTGAAGTGTAGGAGTACATTTCACTAAACGTGACCAATTCCGGAATGCTCTACTGTCAAAAGATGTTCCGAGTGGATATGAGTATAAGTTTGGCCCTCTGACCTGAGATCGCAACCTGTGACTAGCAAGCAACTCACTGTACTTTGGTACCGGACTACTTGAATTTCTAATTCAGTGATGGAAGGTCACTGGGTGCACTCAAGTACTTGCGTAATCAGTTGTGAGTCGAGATGGAATTGATCCCTCCTGGAAACAGGAGATAATGTCTTGTGATTAATTTAGCAAAACCTTGGCCAGAGTAATCCCAATGAGGAGTCACGAGATATCTAAAGTTAATCACATAATGGATGTACTAATTATAGGGTTGACAGTGAGCTCTAAGTCATCCTGGCATTAGGAGTCAAAGGGATTGAATTATACAGTAACTATAGTCCAGGGTTCCAGAATATTTGCTTCGCATATATTCGGCCTATCCGGACGTCAGGTACCATTGCTAGATGGTCACATCGATTAGTATAGGAAGACGTTCCTATACTACCGGCTTAGGTTCGAACCTATGAGGTCACACGCATAGAAGTTTCTAGGTTGATCAAATGGCTGATTGATGATTAAGAATCATTCAGGGGTAATTTGGTCAATTCAATTGATAAATTATCCAAAGCAAAAGTTGCATTAAAATAATTATTGAATTATTGAAGAATTAATTAGCCATTAGATTGCTAATGAACTCAATTTGATTGAGTAATTGGGCTTAGGTTGAGCCAAATTGAATAGGATTCAATTTGGGCTGCATCAGGGTTTGACCTAATTGGATTGGGTTCAACCCAAGTAGATTGAGCTTGACCCAAATGATGGAACTTGATCCAATTGGATTAGGCTTGATCCAAATTAATTAGAAGACCTTATTTGATGAGGATTATGAGTCCAAATAATCAGAATTTGATAAGAAGAAGAATTCCTAAATTTTAGGAACCCATCCTTATCTTCTTGGAGAAGAATGACACCTTAATTTGTCCCCAATATTTTCTACGCCTATCCTCTTTATTTTTGGCCAAAAATTGGCATGAGAAGAGACGAGGAGTGGGGCTATATTTTCTATAAAAATGGCACCTTAAATATTTATAAAAAGATTTAGATGAATTTCCTAATTTGTAGGGATTGCATGGTGCATGAAATAGGGTGGTCTGCGGCTGAACTTTGGATGCATGAATTCCTATCTTTTAGGGATCTAAAATGCACAAAATTTGGATATGTTATCTCCTCTTAGCTGTAAAACCACCAGAATTTTTTAGAAATTTTATCAGCCAAATTAGTTGGCTAAATTAGGTGTAAGGCGTGGGGTGGTCTTTTGGCTATAAAAGACCCTCATGCCTTGGGTTCAAGATATACCACATTTAGAGGTTTCAAAAAATTCTAAAAAAATTCTCTGAGGGCCTCCATCCCTTCTTATCCTTCTTCCTCATGTCCATCCTCCATATTCTTGAAGAACAATCAAAGATTGAGTGTTTAGAAGGAGAAAGTTTCAGCCATTGCAACGTTTCTGCACGAGCTAGCACTCCCGCGGAAGACGATCTACCTAGAGCTTCGCGTGTACTTCTCATAGAGGCCATTCGTGTGCGTGGCTGCGAAGTCAAGGATCAGATCCAAAAGTTTCTTTCATCATAAAAGGTATTAATCCCACATCAATATTTTATTTTGGAGTCAGGGTCTAGGTCTGATTCTCCGAGGTTTTACCCTCTTTTGGGGCTCCTCACGGAGTTATCTCCAGAATCCATTCGATGGATATTCGGAGATTAATCGGAATAGAGTTCTTAAGTTTCAGATCTGATAGTTAATCATGCATGAAAGTTTTAGCATAATTGTTTAAACGATTCCGGCATAATCCTATGTGTTCTTAAGGTGCTGATTTCTAGATTTGATCTTGTAAGCATGCATGAATTAAATTGTTTGATTCAATTTTTCCACTGCATTTTAAAATTTAAAAAGAACTACATATGGCTTGATCCTCCTTATGAAAGGGTACGTAGGCAACCCGATCAGGTTCAGCCATGGTTTTAAAAAAAAAATAAATAAATAAATTTCAGCATGCTTAACACTGAAGAACATAGGATCTCCTTTCAGTGGTATCAGAGCCAGGTTCGTGTTTAAACTTTTATGTTTTAATTTTTGTAATTAAATCTGAAATCATGAACATGTTTAGATTAGATTTAAAGTATTTTTATGATTGATTTAATTGCTGATTATGCATGATTAACTAGATCTAAAATTTTGGATGCATATGATGCATGTTTGTGTTAGGATTAGTAACATGAATAAATCTGAAATCATAATATTATTTGGATTAGATCTAAATAAAGTTTATGATTCATATGATCTCTGATTTTAATGAACAAATCAAATCTGAAAATAAAAGTGTTGCCCAGTAGATACAACCCAAGAGGGGGGGTGAATTGGGTCTTTTTAAACTTTTAGACTACTTCTAAACCTTTTCAATTAATTATGCTAAGTTATATAGATGCACAGTGAAATTTAAACTTAGCAACAGTTTGATGTATAGAATGTGACTAGATTGAATATGCTTGCAACTAAAGGATGCGCGGATAAAAGTTAAGCAAGTAATTTATCTAAGTAAGTAAGTGAGTAAGTTAGACAATGGCAAGAATCATTACAAACACAACAAACATATAGTGGTTCGGTGCACCCCAGCACCTATATCCACTCCCCAAGACCTCTTGGGAATTTCACTATAATCCTACAGATTACAGCCGGTTGTTTTACAAGCTCACAACCCAACTTGTTGTTTTGCGAGATTACAACGAACTCGATCGGTTTTCACAGGCTCACCGACTAGAACCAACCGATTGTTTTCCCGGGTTCACAGTCAAACCCAGTTGGTTTTCCCCACAGGCTCACCAACCACAACCTTACAACGATTGTTTTCCGGGTTCACAATCAACCCAGTTGGTTTTCCCAAAGGCTCACCAACCACAACCTAAACCCCTTGATTCAATCCCTTGATTGAATCAAGTTACAAGATATTAAAACAAAGGTTTAAAGACAAATACAAGCTTCTCACTTAAGCAGATATAGCAAATATAAATAAGTAAGGTAAAGAGAAGAAGCCCTCAAACTAATTCGTAGATGGAGGAACTCGGCTTCTTCTTCACTTGACCCTCTTCTGATTTTGCACGAAGTAGAGGATCACCGAGGCAGCACACAGTTGAAGAGGAAGCTTTGGGATTCACTTGGATGCTCTTCTTCTCTCTATTTTGCTTTGAATGGCCCTTTTGTGCTTTAGGGAGATTTTCCTTGTAATCTCTTCTAAATCTCTTTCCTAAATGTTCTCTCCCACTTCCATTCAGTCTCCCCTAGCTCTCCTCTTGATTTTATAGCTTTACATGTCGTGGAACCAGAAATCTAGCCGTTAGAGACAAAAATAGAGCCGTTGTCCACAGTCTGCAACTCCTGACAAAGTTCCCGTTGGGATCGGAGTCGACTCGCGCGATCTGGAGTCGACTCGACTGTAGCAGGAGTCGACTCATGCTTTTCTGGAGTCGGCTCGGCAACTGTTCCAGATTTGAATTAAAGTGGTCTTCTCGACTGGGAGTCGACTCGACTTAACCCGGAGTCGACTCGCCAAAATCTGGAGCTGACCTTGCACTTTTGGAGTCGGCTCATCCCAAGAAATCCATGGATGCATTTTTCAACTTTGCTTACTCGAGTCGACTCGGAAATTCTAGGAGTCGACTCGGTGCTCAGAGTCCGAACTTCCGAGCTTCTGTCTTTTGGCTCGTGCTGTCTCGAAGTCGACTCGAACTGTCTCGGAGTCGACTCAGCCCTCAGTATCCAAAAAAAAACAGTCTTCTGTCTTTTGGGGTCGCACTGCCTTGGAGTCGACTCGAACTGTCTAGGAGTCGACTCGCCTCTCAGAGACGAAAATGCCGTCTTCTGTCTTTGGGGTTGCGCTGCCTCGGAGTCGACTCGGATTTTGCGGGAGTCGACTCGGCTCTCAGTGTCTGAAATTGGCTCTCTGACTTTTTGCTTGTTTTCCTCTGGGAGTCGACTCTAGCTTCCTTTGGAGTCGACCTGCCAACCATCGGAGTCGACTCGAGTTCCTCAGGAGTCGACTCGGCTCTCAGGGTCCAAAATAGCTTCTCTGTGTTTCTGCCTTGTTACTCCCTGGAGTCGACTCGTACTATCCAGGAGTCGACTCGAGGACTATTCTTTTGGATTTTCCTTTGAATTTGCTCTTCCAACTTGAGTCTTTTGAACTTGAAACTTGGGCCAATGAAGTGTAACTTTCTTCCAACTTTTCTTGAGAGCTTTAGAGGCCTTCTTGTGTTCTTCCAACTTGCTATGTTCCTTGCAAAATAAGTATCTTTCTCCTTGCAACACAAACATTAGTATTTATACTTCAAGGTTTTGTGATCATCAAAATCAATCTTTAAATCAATCTTTGGGTCATCAGTCTCCCCCTTTTTGATGATGACAAAACTTGGAGTATATGCAATATAAAATATATTGTGTTCTAGAAGTAGTGCATAGCTAAGTTGCATGAAGTAGAAAACATATATATTTAAAACATACTTCATGATAATGCTTTAGATTTAATCAGCTTAACATAATCAACATATCTAAATTTAAGCTGGTTTGTATTCAATTCAGAACATACATAATATAAAGCATTATGAACATATAGTTAGGTATTTCTCCCCCTTTTTGACAACATCAAAAAGATAGTGAAACATTAAGCACAAAGATAAGACTACTCAAATATTTTTTTTTCTTATTGTACTCTGATTTGCATGTCAAATTATTGCAAGGATATGAATCATATAACGCAAGGCAATAATATTAGAATAAGATTAATGAGCATAGATCAGAGCCAATTAAGATAATTTCAGAGCAGAACACATCGAATGTGATTCCAAGGATAGTTTTCAACTCAAGTGTAGATGGAATCTTTCTTAAGTTAATTCAAGAAGTACCACGAATGATATTCAAAGAAAGCACGAATGAAAATCTAACCTCTCTTCAATAATAAGTATGAAAGCTCGTTCATTTAAGATCTTTTGCCCAATATATTAAGTATTTTATCAACATGAGAGCAATTTAATTAATTTTCAGAGTATAAGTGCAAAACTCATATACTTGAAAAACATATCATCATGTTGGATCATTAATTCTTAATGACTTCAAAGTTCTTTTATGATAATAAGAACATTGGGGCACAAATACCAAAATATGCAATTTTTGATACATCTTAGAGCTCATTTAAAGACTTTTTTTTATTTCTTTAGAAAATAAGCACAATTTGATACATAAAAATATGAATTGGCATAAAATTTGAAGTTCTAAAGAGCAAGCCAATTAGGACTCATTAGTGAATTTCAAAATAGATTTTCTAAAAGATACTCAAGCAAATTCAACATATCATACTCCCCCTTTTTTATTAAATTAGAGGCTCTTAAGATCAACTATTTGAATTGCAATTTGGTTCATGATTTATGCATAAGATATATTAACCAAATAACAAGCCTCAAAGTGTATCATAAAGATTTTCAGATTAAATTTCAGATGATACATATTGGAGAGCATTAGAATCACTTTTCATTTAGTATGCTTTCTCTCTCCTTTAGTTATAGATTTATGCGATTAAGTTCCATAAGATCTCTCCTTCTAAGATTTTCTTTCTCCCCCTCAATTGATCATTCCATTTAAGAGTTTAGAATTTGAAGATAATGTTCAGTAAAATTGTCAATCTCAAAAAAAATATTTTCTATAAGTTTCAGCTTATTTTCATAAGACTCAATGTTTGAGATAAGACAACCTTTATAGAACTCGTCTCAAGGTATAAACTCATTATATAATTAAAGCAAGTCTTGCAATATAAGGAGGTTCATTAAAATCAATCCATAAAAAGATACTGAATATCTAAAGCTCCCCCTCAAAAGATGCATTCTTCTTTAATCATTCTTTTCTATTGTTGAATTTCAGATTTTAATGATAAACGTGAATAAAACTAAAATTCTTTTTAATAAAACTGAAATTCTTTTCTAGCAATATATACATGAAGCACAATAAATCATATATTTAAAAATATTTGTTTACAATTAAGATCATCGAAAGACACATCATTTGGACCAATATTGGTACACTCTAAAGATAAGTAATGATATGTTTCGGCGTATCGGAGCAATCAACCAAGGCATCAAAATTAATTCTGTTTTTCTTTCATTAAGATTTTATTTAGAAATCATATTGAATTTAAGCTTTTATATAAAATCAGATTCTGAATTTCATAAAGATTTTCAATAGAGGCTTTCAAAGTCATAATTTGAGATATGTATCTTCCACATTGTAGCTCATCTTAAATCATTATGATTGAAAACACATATTTCAATAACATTAGAGCACTTTCAGAATCTTTATATTTAGTATTGAGTTTCGATACACGATGGAGGATATTTTAACAAGTATTAGGACATTAAGTATCAAAGTTAGGCAAGTAGAAAGATAGATCAAGATCAATTCAAAATAGAAATATCCTTCTCTTCTTCTTTTTGCAACTCTATTTAACTTTCAAAGATAATCGTGAATGACAAATCTGAAATTTCTTTTCAATAGTACCAGAATAAAACATTCAATCAAATTATTTAAGCATGGAGCATTACACAATATTGAGAGTCCGTAATTTAAAGCATCATGCCACATGCAAAATATATTATATGTTAAGTCATGCATTAACATATTAAGACCAAGCATGTCAAGAATCAAAATCAATTCTTTTCGAATTAACTCCCCCTATTTAAATATAATCTTCCACTAATTTCATCCTTAAAGTGTGTTTCCAAGTGATTAAAGCTTGACTTGATCCTTCTTATATACTTTCATTTACTTTGTTATTCATTTTTACTTTCTTATGCTCTATACTCTATTTGCTCCCTATCCGGTGGAGTTGGAAAGGGCACGAGGTACTACCACTAGCCTCCCTCTTGTGCCGTCCCTAATATGCCCTACACCGAATAGTTGGGTCAAATAGTGCCGGGTACTACCACTAGCCTCCCCATTGGCACCATCCCTATGATGAGCAATATAGAAAGGTTAAAATGTTCACTTTAAATTCTTTCTCTATTTAAGTGTAATTCATTACGGATTTTATCCTTCCAAAAGAATGCTCACACAAGTCTCACAAATATGCTGAATATATTATGCTTGTTTTGCTTTTTCTTAAGATTGGAGTATTTGTCTTTACTTAGATTTTACTTCTCTTGAATAATATCCATTATCTTTTCTTTATCTCTCTTTCTTTTTGTTATTCTCAAGTAATTTACTTGAAAGAGCAGAATAAAGAAATAATCAAATGTATTATATAGAGGTATATCAAGCAAACAACATTTTCATTATGCTCAAGAATTCATAGCTTTTCACAAGTCATTTTAAATCAAAATTTTAAGCATAAACTTGTGTAGTTCATGGTTATGACATAGGCAAAGAAATATTTTAGTTTGAGCAAACCATGAAATAATTTCTAAAAGCATAAGTCAATCAATACATATATAGACATGATATCAAGAAATTAATAATTAAAGACTTCATGCCATAGTAAGATTTAAGTTAATGACTTTGCTCAGCTAATTTATGAGAGAGGTATCTAAAATTACCGAATCATTCTGCATTCTTCAAGTCAAATACCTACTAGATTTCTTATGTGTAACCTTTTGGCTGAAGAAAGTCCTCTCTCTTATTTGCATGTGAATGTTTATTGTACCTTTTATGAAGGTGTCCTTCAAGTTGAAATCTCTCATTTTCTTGCTCAAGGATCCTGCAAACTCCTTTTCTTTCTTGAAAGAAAGTCATTAGTTTCTTCAAGATACAAAACATTCATCCACCATATTTTTAACTAGATGACTCAATATAAGATATGACACTAGTTGAATGTTGAGTCACTTTACTCAAGAGATTGCCTAAGTATAAGCAAGCACATATCACTTGAACTAAAGAGATGGTTTCATTAACCAATATGGTTCAAGGACAAGCATGTGAGACAATAGAAAGATTTATCAAGATCAAATCAATTTCTTATTTTCAACATCAATTTAGCTTAGATTCTATTTGCTTAAGATAATTATCAATAAGGCATGCTAGCTAAGTTTTGATCAAATTGCCTTAAACAATTATTTCTATCAAAATTCGGATTATGATTCATTAGAGTTAGATTGAAGTCTTGCATAAGGTCACATAATGATTACACAATCTGGTCTATTAAGTATATGACAAAATAATTATTCTATCATGCTTTTTGTTAGGGGAAAAACCCTAAGTCATATATTCACAGAGGCGCTCGGCCGAAGAGCGCCGACCGGAAAGCCGCTCGGCCAAAGGATGCCGACCAGGAAGGCGCTCGACTAGAGGGCGTCGACCAGAGCGCGCGCCAAGAGGTGCCCCACCCAAAGCTGCTCGGTTAGAAAGTGCCGACCAAAGACAGCGCCAAGGCGCTCTGCTAGAAGGTGCTCGCCTAAAGGGCGCCGACCAGGAGTACTTGAAGCAACCCCGCCACAGGGCGCCCCATTGGGCGACCAGCTCGGCTCGGCACTCTTGCCGAGCCGATGCCTTAACCAAATGTTCAACCTCCGCCTAAAGTCCAAGGGACTGACAACTCCTACGGCTTGCGACCTGCCACTATCTCCAAGCCATCAAGGCATAAGATCTTCGCAGGTATTCGGCACGACCTGCCATTAATGCACGAGACTCTCTCAAGTCTCCGATGCACTCAGTCATTTAATGAACACGGCCCAAGACGATCTCCGGATCACTGAACCATCAGAGCGCATGGCTCTACCTGACCGCCGGTTCATTCGGTAATAAATGCACTTACCATCCACAGACCCCAGGCCCGCTACGGCCGGCGGTTCAACCACTCCAACAGGTCCGATCGACCGTGACAACTCCCTGACTCCGGTCTGATTCGGCCCTGTTCTCCACTATGCCATAAATGGGCCAAATCGTGCCCAATTATCACAGATAGGGACAAATCCCCCGGTTACCTCCCAGGTAACGTAATCCCCACCTATAAAAGGGAAGCTGGGGGAACAAACAAAAAACGAAAACAGATCCCCGGGACTGAACCCGCCGGGAAGCATAGACACAATTGAGGACATCATCCTCTTCGTCTTCTTTATCCTATCCAAATATTCTTGCTGTCTTCTCCATATACTCTCTTCCCTGCTCTCTCCACATACTTGCCCCCTCTGACTTAGGCATCGGAGGGCTGGCGCCGGGGAGCCCGGCCACCGGTTTTCCTTGCAGGACTTGCACACCCCCCCGCAGCGGAGGACGCAGCCGGCCGGCGCACCGCCGTCCGCCCCCTGTAGCAGCGGAGCTCCTCCTTCCCGGGCTTCGCGGCGGCCCCCGGGTCCAATTTCCAACAACACTTTTGATGCTTGTTCCAAATCACAAATTGCTTTATCATATTTGTAATGAATGTTTTCAAATAAGGTGGTTATTTTACATAGATCCCTTTTTTTTAATGAAATAACCACACAGGAGTGTATTCTACACATTCATTTGACAGAATATAAAGCTCATAAAGCAAGCAAATGATAATGGTGATCTTTACTTCTAATCATGCAAGAACTTCATCAAGATCTATTTCATCTTTTCTTGATTTAGTTTTTAGTTATCAATTTTTCTTCATTAAGTGCATTTCTGAAGAACTCAATTTGGTTCTAATTATTAACAAGTTTTCAGATTGTTATATGTAAAAGATTAACCATATACATATATAATTTGATTTTAGTATCTTGATAATAAATCATTAGTCTCATAAAGAATAAACTGAATTGATATTTCTTCAACTAGAATCTTTTCATTCTATACGCATTGCTTGATGAATGATATCCGAGGATAGAAATATCTTTATCAGATTTGGCATTATTTTCAAAAGACCATATCAAGCATATCATAAGCTACTGAAAAATATGAAAGATATGCAATAGATCATTTTCTATTTTTCAGAAGATCAAATAGAGTTTTCATCAATTATAGACCTAATAAAAACCATATATATGACAAGCAATGATGATAGCTTTTAACAAATCATTTAAGTAGATGACTATCATACAACATTGCCTTCTTCATTTCTTCAAGGATTCTATTGATCCTATTTTACTTATAGTGTTCTTGGTGCAGAAACAATTATATTCAATATTATTTTCTGTGCACAACTTAATACAAAAATTGGTTTTCAAAACTATGTCATGATACTTCTTTATTTTCATAGTTTGCAAACCTTTTTCATTTGAACCCTTTTTGTGAGTTTGTGCCAATGTAGAAAATATTTCAATTTGAGTGCCAAGAACAAAACTAATGTAAGCTTTTGAAAACTTAGTGATGGAAACAACATCTTTAGATTTAGAAATTGATTTTTGTTTGTTTCCTTAGTTAACATGCATAGTAAACTTTGACCTTTCAGAAGATACAATGGCAAGGTCTTTTAAGATTAAGTACATACTAGCATGAGTTGATTTTGTATGCCAAAGATGGTTTCTTTCATCTTGGTATTCATAGTGCATATATTCAAAGGCGTACCAGGTACACATTTTCATATCTATGATCGATAAACAATAATGCCATGGATAAAAAAACTCTCAATCAAGCATATAGAGAATTCATAGAGTTATTCTTAATAAATTGATTAATCATTTAACAACTTATCCAATAGTGAGTAAAGTATACTATAAAATGAAGTGATTTGATTATATTTCCAAAAGTATTTTCTATATCACAAAATTGATCAATACTTGCAATTCATATTTTAATCAAATCCTAAAGCAAAAATAATGATGAGATGCAAGGGTTACTGATTTCATTATTTCTTTCATTTAAATCATTCTTCTTAATTACATTTTAAATTCAATTCTTTAACACATGTCTAGAGCACCCATTGTTTAGATAACATCTTTCATTAGAACCTTGGATAGCTAGACATATTTGCTGAAAAATAATCATATTTTCAACTTAGGAACCCAAGCTCTTTTGGGTCCTTGTAGGTTAGCTATAATTGTTCCTCTTGGAACCCATATTTTCTTAATAGCTATTTTGTCCATGAGTTTACAGATTTTAGGATTACAAGGGATGTATTTCTGTATTCTCTTGTTGAATTTAACACACATAGATCTAACATGAGTAGTAGATAAACTTTCAGTTTTCTGTTTTTGCCTTTTAGGTTCATCAAATTTGTAATGTATAGATTTAGGAACAATAGAAGAGATTTTACTTAGCTTTTGTTCCTGTTTATTAGTATTATAAGAATCTGTTTTAGAATAATTAAAAACTGTTTTAACCAACATATTCTTGAAGGATTTTTGGGTGTACCAAGGTTGATATCCTAATCCAACTTTATCAAATTCAGCTCTTTGATTATTTATCATTAGGTTTAATTTTTCAGAGCTGAAGGTAAATCTTTCAACAACAGGTTTTAATTCGTCAACTTCTTTAGTTAATCTTCTGTTATCTTCTGAAAGTAATTCATTGTTTTTCTTAAGTTTATCATGACTTTCAGTGAGAAGTTGATTTCTTTGATTTAGTTGTTGATTTTCTTTAATTAAGATTTCAGTTTTACTAGTTAGTTTCAGTTTTTCATCTATTAGAGTTTGATTTTCTTTTGAAATTTTCAGATTTAGTTTCTTAATATTTTTATTCTTCGCAGCTAATTTTCTACATTCACCATACAAATCATGAAAAGCATTTAATAATTCATCATAAGAGAATTCTTCTTGAAAATCATTTGATGTAAGAGTAGATTCAGATTTTACCTTGTCTTCTTGTGCCATAAAGCACAAGTTAGTTACCTCTTGTAGTTCCTTGGAGCTAATATCATCATTGTTGCTCCTAACTTTTATTTTCTTGCTTGACTCTTTCTTGGTCAAGGCTTTCTTCCTTTTTATCTCTTTCTTCCTTTCTTCTTGCTTCCTCTTCTTCTTTGTCTTTAGGAAGCTTTTGAATCTTTCTTCCTGATTTAGAGTGTTTTCTGCATGCTCAATGTTAGTCTTGCAATTATCCTCAAGTAAACTAACATGGGGTTCCTCGGAAATATCATAAGTTGCTTCAAGAGTATCCCATATTTGTTTGGCAGATGAACATATACAGATTTGGTTGAAAATATTTTTATTAAATGCATAGTAGAGAAGGTTCATAGCCTTAGCATTTAGTTCAGCCAAATTTTTATCGAACATACTTTCAATCAATTTCGTGGGTGTGTGTAGGCCATTTGTTATGACATTCCATAACCCATAGTTTTGTGATTGAGTAAAGATTTTCATTCTAGCTTTCCATTGAATATAGTTAGATCCATCAAACAGTGGAGGTCTGTTTGTGGAAAGTCCCTCAGCAAATAATACGTTATGTGGGGTTGTCATGATCTTTGGCTCTAGTCGGTTAAGACTACAAATAATATTTGAGCACCTGCTCTGATACCACTTATTGCCCAGTAGATACAACCCAAGAGGGGGGGTGAATTGGGTCTTTTAAACTTTTAGACTACTTCTAAAACTTTTCAATTAATTATGCTAAGTTATATAGATGCACAATGAAATTTAAACTTAGCAACAGTTTGATGTATAGAATGTGACTAGATTGAATATGCTTGCAACTAAAGGATGCGCGGATAAAAGTTAAGCAAGCAATTTATCTAAGTAAGTAAGTGAGTAAGTTAGACAATGGCAAGAATCATTACAAACACAACAAACATATAGTGGTTCGGTGCACCCCAGCACCTACATCCACTCCCCAAGACCTCTTGGAAATTTCACTATAATCCTACAGATTACAGCCGGTTGTTTTACAAGCTCACAACCCAACTTGTTATTTTGCGAGATTACAACGAACTCGGTCGGTTTTCACAGGCTCACCGACTAGAACCAACCGATTGTTTTCCCGGGTTCACAGTCAAACCCAGTTGGTTTTCCCCACAGGCTCACCAACCACAACCTTACAACGATTGTTTTCCGGGTTCACAATCAACCCAGTTGGTTTTTCCAAAGGCTCACCAACCACAACCTAAACCCCTTGATTCAATCCCTTGATTGAATCAAGTTACAAGATATTAAAACAAAGGTTTAAAGACAAATACAAGCTTCTCACTTAAGCAGATATAGCAAATATAAATAAGTAAGGTAAAGAGAAGAAGCCCTCAAACTAATTCGTAGATGGAGGAACTCGGCTTCTTCTTCACTTGACCCTCTTCTGATTTTGCACGAAGTAGAGGATCACCGAGGCAGCACACAGTTGAAGAGGAAGCTTTGGGATTCACTTGGATGCTCTTCTTCTCTCTATTTTGCTTTGAATGGCCCTTTTGTGCTTTAGGAAGATTTTCCTTGTAATCTCTTCTAAATCTCTTTCCTAAATGTTCTTTCCCACTTCCATTCAGTCTCCCCTAGCTCTCCTCTTGATTTTATGCTTTACATGTCGTGGAACCAGAAATCTAGCCGTTAGAGACAAAAATAGAGCCGTTGTCCACAGTCTGCAACTCCTGACAAAGTTTCCGTTGGGATCGGAGTCGACTCGCGCGATCTGGAGTCGACTCGACTGTAGCAGGAGTCGACTCATGCTTTTCTGGAGTCGGCTCGGCAACTGTTCTAGATTTGAATTAAAGTGGTCTTCTCGACTGGGAGTCGACTCGACTTAACCCGGAGTCGACTCGCCAAAATCTGGAGCTGACCTTGCACTTTTGGAGTCGGCTCATCCCAAGGAATCCATGGATGCATTTTTTAACTTTGCTTACTCGAGTCGACTCGAAAATTCTGGGAGTCGACTCGGTGCTCAGAGTCCGAACTTCCGAGCTTCTGTCTTTTGGCTCGTGCTGTCTCGGAGTCGACTCGAACTGTCTCGGAGTCGACTCGGCCCTCAGTATTCAAAAAAAACAGTCTTCTGTCTTTTGGGGTCGCACTGCCTTGGAGTCGACTCGAACTGTCTAGGAGTCGACTCGCCTCTCAGAGACGAAAATGCCGTCTTCTGTCTTTGGGGTTGCGCTGCCTCGGAGTCGACTCGGATTTTGCGGGAGTCGACTCGGCTCTCAGTGTCTGAAATTGGCTCTCTGACTTTTTGCTTGTTTTCCTCTGGGAGTCGACTCTAGCTTCCTTTGGAGTCGACCTGCCAACCATCGGAGTCGACTCGAGTTCCTCAGGAGTCGACTCGGCTCTCAGGGTCCAAAATAGCTTCTCTGTGTTTCTGCCTTGTTACTCCCTGGAGTCGACTCGTACTATCCAGGAGTCGACTCGAGGACTATTCTTTTAGATTTTCCTTTGAATTTGCTCTTCCAACTTGAGTCCTTTGAATTTGAAACTTGGGCCAATGAAGTGTAACTTTCTTCCAACTTTTCTTGAGAGCTTTGGAGGCCTTCTTGTGTTCTTCCAACTTGCTATGTTCCTTGCAAAATAAGTATCTTTCTCCTTGCAACACAAACATTAGTATTTATACTTCAAGGTTTTGTGATCATCAAAATCAATCTTTAAATCAATCTTTGGGTCATCAAAAAGTAAAAAAAATAAATACAAAAGATGTATGTTGTTTGAATTAATTCATGTTGTTATGTATATGTGATGCATGAACATAAAACATAATGACTTAAACATGAATTAAATATGATTACATGTGATTAATTACAAAAACTCAGATCTAAAAATATATTTTAAGAACTGAAAGATTGTAATTAATATGTAATTAAAAAGAAATATGCAATGATCAAAACTTTCATAAGTCTAAACTTAATTGAGAATTAAGTGTTATGAAATAGAATTGTAACTCAATTAATTGACATTACATAATTCTTTGGGCATATGGGTTAGCTTGAATCAAGTTCCTAGGATTGGGTTAGACCTAAGGTTAGAATCATACATGGACAAATAGAATTAATTGATCAAATCTAATTAAGTAGTAACTAGATTAGGTCAAAAAAATTCTAGGTCAATTTACAATAGTTGTAGATGGATCAAGTCCATGTCTTTGATTAGATGGAACTTGATTTAGGCTCAGAGGTGTAGCCCGAGTCATTTGAGTAATCAAATCAAAATTGATTAACCAGTCCATGTCTAAGGTAAGTTTGGCAGTTTTGACCGGTGGTTTTTAATTGGGAGCTACTCGCACTGATTCATCTTTGTCGAGTTAATGGCATATCCCTTCCACCTATCTCACTTACCTGGCCGACATGGTCAATCACATTTTGATTGGATCACTTAATGATTCGAGTTAGCCCATGCCTATAAGAAAAATCAGTTTGACTGATTTAGGTGCCTCCTTAACCAGTTTGAGTCTAATCTGATTTGGTGAAGTCAGTGGGAGAAATTAGACTAACCGGATCTTCTTATCTATCCTAATTAAGAAATCCTCTAAAATTATTAGGTCCTTAAAATGAAATGGTTATGGGGATAACTAGGTCATAGCCTTCCATTAAGTTGGGTGATAATGGGTCCAATGTTTTGATAATTATTGGAGGCACGACACGCCTGGTACTTATCAAGCATTAGAATTGTCATTCAATATATGATGAGTTAAGTGTACCTTCAATAGATGGTCAGGTGAGCCGAGCCACACTCGGGCTTGGTCGTCTATTAGTTGATTAGACTTAACCCTATCATTTAATGGTTAGACCTGACTAAGGTATTCGGTGGAGGCGCCACACGCCTGCCGAAGAACCTAGGGCAAAATTATTACTAGAAGTTGCTTGGTGAAGCAACTGGTTTAGAACCTACCAATAGGTGCATATAGGTTAGCCGAGCCACACTCGGGCCTATATGCGATCTATTGGATTCTAGTGCCCACTAAAGAATTAGGAGTAATTTTTCGAATTGGAGGTAGAGGCTACCAATTTGTATAAAATAGTGGAAGTATCTTTAGACTAAAGCCCAAGTCTACTGTGTTTAATCAATTCATATACTAATAGCCAAATTTTTTTTATGTAGAAATGGTCACAAGTTTGTCACTTCGCTCATTATTGGATAATGACAAGTTGACTGGTTCCAACTTCAATAATTGGTATAGAAAGCTGAAAACTCAACATAGTCAGACCAAAAAGATTAAGGATGACCAAAGTCAGGCAGAATGCTTCTATTGTAAGAAGCAGGGGTATTGGAAGAGGAATTGTCCTCAGTACCTTATCTCACTTGATCCGAATAGGCCAAGCAAGAGAAAAGGACAATCAGTTGCTGATCAAGGTATTTATATGATAACACCTTGTAATTTTTTTATATGTGATAATTCGACCTGGGTATTAGATACTGGAAGTCCGTTTAATATATGCAATTCGTTTCAAGGACTTCTGGTCAATGAGAGATTTGAAAACAGCGAGAGATTCCTGAATGTTGGAGATGGAAGATCTGTTCCAGTTCTAGCTTTAGAAAATCTCAAACTTGTTTTTAATTCTCATGTAGTTGTTTTGAGTGATTGTCACTATTGTCCTACGTTCTTATTGAATGTAATTTCCGTAGGCCTTTTGGCCATGAACGGTTATGAAATTTTAATAAAAAAATGTTCTTGTGATATCATTATGAATGGTGTTACTGTAATGAATGGACGATTGAGCAATGGCATCTACTTGTTATCACAACCTGTTAATGTAATGTACACGTCAAGTAAGCGTCCTAGAATAGATAATATCACGGATGTCTACCTTTGGCATCATAGGCTAGGTCATATTAACAAGAACAGGATGAACAGGTTAAGTAAAGAGGGAATCCTCAATGTTAATGATTGTGAATCATTGACAACCTGTGAATCATGTCTTCTTGGTAAAATGACCAAATCACCTTTTACCAGAAAAGGTGAATGAGCCAGTGATTTATTGACCCTTGTACATTCTGATGTATGTGGGCCAATGAGCATAAATGCTAGAGGTGGGTATTCATATTTCATTACGTTTACAAACGACCTTTCTAAGTATGGTTATGTCTACTTAATGAGACATAAGTCTGAATCATTTGAAATGTTCAAATTATATCGTAATGAAGTAGAAAAATAAACTGGAAAGAGTATTAAAACTCTTCGATCAGATCGAGGAGGTGATACCTCTCCAGTGAGTTTTGACATATCTAGGAGAGAATGGGATTCTCTTCCAATGGACTCCTTCTGGTACACCACAGTATAACGGTATATCAGAAAAGAGAAATCGAACTCTGTTAGACATGGTTCGATCCATGATGGGGTTTGTGTTGGGAACCCGCCCATGCCGCTGATATTTCAAAAATAAAATCAGATGGCAGCGGAAGAGGCATGTGTGGGATCGACGTTCATCGCATGAACGTTGTTTCATGACCGTTCGTAGAGAGGTAAGGATTAAAAACTTTTAATAACTTTAAGAAGATCAGATCTTCACCTTGTGCGGGTAGATGATCACCACAAACTGAAGTTTGTGGTTTAGGATGAAGATTCGCTTAAAGCCGTTCAAGTGCCCGGCCTCTACGAGTATCCACACGAAGCAGGAACCGATCCAAGCTCTCTATCTCACCGGGGTGCTAGCTCCCTTGCAGAGATATCTTTTGATGGCTGATCTCCTCTCTTTCTTTCAACTCTTGAATGTACTTGAGAGGAGGAAGAAGAAGGATGAAGAAGAGGAAGAAGATCAAAGCCCTTGACAGCCTTCTTCTCTTTTCATGCGTTGGAGCCAAGGAAGAAACCCAAGAGGAGGGAGACGCCAAGAGTTTTCTTCCCTTGCTGATGGCGGCTGAAACCAAAAGGGAAAAGAGGAGGCCACGGCTGGAGAGGAGAGGGATTCCAATGCCTAGGGCGCCGGCCCCTTTTCTCCCTTTAAAAAGCATCTAGGGCTCCTACAACTTAGGAGCCCTAGACTAGTTTCCTAAGAGGGGGCGCCGGCCCCCTCTCTTCATGCCGCACCAAGTAGATGAGAGTGGCTCATGCCCCTCTTACTTGGTTAACCTAATCCTCATCTAATGAGGATTGGGAGCCCCTAATGTGGTTTAGCCCTAATCCAATTAGGCTTAGCCCAAGGGTGAACCAATTTGGATCCAATCTAGGTAAGTCCTAATCCAATTAGAACTTAAATCAATTTTGACTCAATTGAACTCTTCAATCCTAATCCAATTAGGAGTCTTATTGATTCATTAGATTAATAATTAATTGTGACTTAAGAAACCCTAATCCAAATTAGGACATATTTAATTTTAGTCCTAATCCAATTAGGACATTTGAATTCGAAGTCCTAATCCAATTAGGTCTTCTAGGAATCCTATTCCAAGTAGAAATCCAATTTTAATTCAAAACTCCTAATCTAATTAGGATTGTAGGAATCCTATTTCAAGTAGGAATCCCAGTCCTACTCCAACTAGGATTCCCAGTCCTAATCCAATTAGGACTCTAGGAATCCTACTCGAAGTAGGACTCTTGTTTCAAGTCCAATTAATTAATTTCCTTTGTTCCTTCTTCAACTGAATATCAATCGAATTGATTACTTGTAATTCCTAATCACGATTCAACCATCGGATCGGTCAATACTTCTAATGTGTGTGACCCCATAGGTTCTACTCTGACTGGTAGTGAGATATATTATGATCTCTATCACAATATCATTGAAAACTCCTTTCAATGGATTGGAACGATTCCAACTCTACTCATTAGGGTTTATTGATCATCGAGATAATCCCTGTGAGTCCCACCATCCACCAGTGACACCTAGCAGCATGTAGTGGCTACCCAGTAGAATAGAATGATGAACCTCTAGGTGCAGTTATCATGTGATAGAGTCCTACTATCGTGGATCCCTACAGGACGGAGGTCATGGATAACTCGTCAAACCCCTTCGTCTGTCATATATCAAGATTTATTCGACTCAAGTTCGATAGTAAAAAACTCTTTCTCCACTTTATATTACTGCCCTGGCCAAGGTCTTAGAACTCAGTCTAACAAATCACATAGGATCACTCCTCTTCTATCAAGGTCGATAGATTCCATGTAAGTGCATATCCTACTCCTACAGTGAACTTACTGCAGCCAATCTACACTACAAGGACCCATATGACTAGAGACCATGTATACGTGTAGTCAAACTACAATAACCTTACTGTGAGTAGCCGAAGCACCGCAGGTCAAAGGACCAGTCATACTACTGCAACATCAAGCAAGTCACTGACGAGTGGATAGACATCCAAGTGACTTCTTGTCTTGGTCACGCTCGGTACCCTTGTTCTCTAACAAGCACCTGCACTATCACTTCAGTGTCCCTACACTGTGGACTCAAGTCTCGTCCATCCAGAAGGAAAATGATCTGTGCACTGATCGGATCGATCACCGTCCTCGTGATGATCCATTGATCAGGAGCATTTAGAAATTAATCACCAATGATACATGGCTCAAATTCTCAACTCTTGAGAATATGCATCATCATCTTATTAATTTCTTGGACGATTCATAGACACATAAATAATATGAATGAAAAGATGCCTTTTATTTATTCAATAATAAATAGTCAAGTACAAAATTATGTCCCTAGAATTAACAATGTGTCAGCCAGATTGGCTTCTAGGGCATACATCTAACAGTTTGCGAGTCTGCCTATATCCTTTTGGGGATATGCACTTGAATCAGCCTGCTATATTCTAAATAAGGATCCAAAGTAAGTCTGTAAATAAAACACCACATGAGATGTGGACTGGACGTAAGCCGATGCTCTCTCACCTTAGGATTTGGAGGTGTCCAGCGTATGTCAAACATTATAAGACAGACAAACTTGAACCCAAGTCTGACAAATGTTTCTTTGTTGGTTATCCTAAAGAAACTAAAGGATATTACTTCTACTTTGCTGAAGAACAAAAGTTGTTTGTAAGCAATAGAGCTGTTTTCTTAGAGAAAGAATTCCTTAGTGAAGAAACTAAAAGCTCTAATGTTGAGCTTCGGATTTGATTAGATCAGATCCAGAATCCATCTTAGATGCACCATTAAGGCGATCAGGTAGAGTACCACGTCAGTCGGACAGATACTACGGTTTCTTAGTCCGAGATGGGGATCCTGTCGAACTTGATAAAAATGATGAGGATCCGATCACCTATATGGATGCAATGCAGAGGTATGACTCTGATAAATGGCTTGGAGCCATGCAATCCGAAATGGAATCCATGAAGGTCAATGATGTATGGACATTAGTTGACCCACCCGAAGAGATTAAACCCATAGGGTGTAAGTGGATATTCAAAAGGAAACGGGGCGCAGACGGAAAGATAGAGACCTATAAAGCCTGTCTGGTTGCTAAGGGATATCGTCAACGTTATGGTATTGACTATGACGAGACGTTTTCTTCTGTGGCAATACTCAAGTCCATTCGGATTGTGCTTGCGATAGCATCACATTTAGACTATGAAATCTGGCAAATGGATGTAAAGACCGCATTTCTAAATAGAGATTTAGAAGAGGAGGTATATATGATACAACCTGAAGGTTTTATATCTGCAGATGAGTCTAAGGTGTGCAAACTACAAAGGTCCATTTATGGATTAAAGCAAGCTTCGCGGAGTTGGAATATACATTTTGATAAGGTAATCAAAACATATGGCTTCATTAAGAATGAAGAGAAACCTTGCATTTATAAATGGGCAAATGGTTCAGTTATTATATTTCTTATTTTGTATGTGGATGACATTCTTTTAATCGGGAATGACATTCCTGCATTACGAGGAATAAAGGTATGGCTATCGAAGCATCTTACATCCAGGGATGAAGATCTATAGAGATAGATCTAGAAGATTGCATGGATTATCCCAATCCACATACATTGATACTATACTCAAAAGGTTCAGTATGATTAATTCCAAGAAAGGCTATCTTCCGATGGGCCATGGAATTAATCTCTCTAAAAGGGATTGTCCGACAACCCCTCAAGAAAGAGAGAGTATGGATAGAATTCCATATGCTTCGGCAGTGGGATCTATAATGTATGCCATGACATGTACTAAACCAGACGTGGCATACTCGCTATGAGTAGTGAGCAGATACCAGTCTGATCCAGGTAGCAACCACTGGAAGGTTGTAAAAACCATCCTTAAGTATTTGAGAAATACTAAGGACTAGTGGCTTATCTATGGTGATTCTAACTTGAAACTTGAGGGTTATACTAATTCCAGTTTCCAGTCAGATCGAGATGATAGCAAGAGCGTGTCGGGTTATATCTTTACCTTTAAGGATGGTGCTATCTGCTGGAAGAGTTCCAAGCAGCACACAGAGGCGGATTCTACAGAAAATTGATACAAAAGAAAATCTGCTGACCCATTTACCAAAGTCCTCGGCATCAAAGAGTTCAACGAACATAAGTCGAAGATGGGTATTAGATACTGTGCCGATTGGCTTTAGGCTAAGTGGGAGTTGTTGGAAATTGTATCCTAAATGTCAATCGTCAGCATATTGATGATTGAATTTTGTAAATGAATTGACAAATTAATAAAGTATTATTTGGCATTATTCATCATTTCATCTTCAAATGAACTTTTATATGATGAAGTCCTTAGGACTTATGTTATGATAAAGGAGGATTTATCTTTGAGTCCTTAAACTTGTTCGCGACCAAATGATATGTTGTTACTAGGACGACAACATTATCGAGATTAGGTCGTTGTGTGACATATACGTTGGTTGTCCTCTTAACCAAGAAGTGTGGAGACACTGGTATGCCATACAGGTGAAGTGTAGGAGTACATTTCACTGAACGTGATCAATTTCGGAATGCTCTACTGTCAAGAGATGTTCCGAGTGGATATGGGTATAAGTTTGGCCCTCTGACCTGAGATCCAACCTGTGACTAGCAAGCAACTCACTGTACTTTGGTACCGGACTATCTGAATTTCTAATTCAGTGATGGAAGGTCACTGGGTGCAGTCAAGTACTTGCGTAGTCAATTGTGAGTCGAGATGGAATTGATCCCTCCTGAAAATAGGAGATAATGTCTTGTGATTAATTTAGCAAAACCTTGGCCAGGGTAATCCCAGTGAGGAGTCACGGGATATCTAAAGTTAATCACATAATGGATGTACTAATTATAGGGTTGACAGTGAGCTCTAAGTCATCCTGGCATTAGGAGTCAAAGGGATTGAATTATACAGTAACCATAGTCCAGGATTCCAGAATATTGCTTCGCATATATTCGGCCTATCCGGACGTCGGGTGCCATTGCTAGATGGTCACATTGATTAGTATAGGAAGACGTTCCTATACTACCGGCTTAGGTTCGAACCCATGAGGTCACATGCATAGAAGTTTCTAGGTTGATCAAATGGCTGATTGATGATTAAGAATCATTCAGAGGTAATTTGGTCAATTCGATTGACAAATTATCCAAAGCAAAAGTTGCATTAAAATAATTATTGAATTATTGGAGGATTAATTAGCCATTAGATTGCTAATGAACTCAATTTGATTGAGTAATTAGGCTTAGGTTGAGCCAAATTGAATAGGATTCAATTTGGGCTGCATCAGGGTTTGACCTAATTGGATTGGGTTTAACCCAAGTAGATTGAGCTTGACCCAATTGATGAAACTTGACCCAATTGGATTGGGCTTGATCCAAATCAATTAGAAGACCTTATTTGATGAGGATTATGAGTCCAAATAATCAGAATTGGATAAGAAGAAGAATCCCTAAATTTTAGGAACCCATACTTATCTTCTTGGAGAAGAATGACACCTTAATTTATCCCCAATATTTTCTATGCCTATTCACTTTATTTTTGGCCAAAAATTGGTGTGAGAAGAGAGGAGGCGTGGGGCTATTTTTTCTCTAAAAATGGTGCCTTAAATATTTCTATAAAGATTTAGATAAATTTCCTAATTTGTAGGGATTGCATGGTGCATGAAATAGGGTGGTCTGCGGCTGAACTTTGGATGCATGAATCCTATCTTTTTGGGATCCAAAATGCACGAAATTTGGATATGTTTATCTCCTCTTAGCTGCCAAACCACCAGAATGTTTTGGGAATTTTATCAGCCAAATTAGTTGGCTAAATTAGGTGTAAGGCGTGGGGTGGTCTTTTGGCTATAAAAGACCCCCATGCCTTGGGTTCAAGATATACCACATTTAGATGTTTCAAAAAATTCTGAAAAAATTCTCTGAGGGCCTCCATCCCTTCTTCTCCTTCTTCCTCACGTCCATCCTCCATCTTCTTGAAGAACAATCAAAGATTGAGTGTTTAGAAGGAGAAAGCTTCAGCCATTGCAACGTTCCTGCGCGAGCTAGCACTCCCGCAGAAGATGATCTACCTAGGGCTTCGCGTGTACTTCTCATAGAGGCCATTCGTGTGCGTGGCTGCGAAGTCAAGGATCAGATCCATAAGTTTCTTCCATCATAAAAGGTATTAATCCCACATCAATATTTTATTTTGGAGTCAGGGTCTAGGTCTGATTCCCCGAGGTTTTACCCTCTTTTGGGGCTCCTCACGGAGTTATCTCCAGAATCCATTCGATGGATATTCGGAGATTAATCGGAATAGAGTTCTTAAGTTTTAGATCTAATAGTTAATCATGCATGAAAGTTTTAGCATAATTATTTAAACGATTCCGGCATAATCCTATGTGTTCTTAAGGTGCTAATTTCTAGATTTGATCTTGTAAGCATGCATGAATTAAATTGTTTGATTCGGTTTTTCCGCTGCGTTTTAAAATTTAAAAAGAACTACGTATGGCTTGATCCCCCTTATGAAGGGGTACGTAGGCAACCCGATCAGGTTCAGCCATGGTTTTAAAAAAAAATAAATAAATAAACTTCAGCATGCTTAACACCGAAGAACATAGGATCTTCTTTCAAATATCATTGAAAACTCCTTTCAATGGGTTGGAACAGTTCTAACTCAACTCATCAGGGTTTATCGATCATCGAGATATTTTCTGTGAGTCTCACCATCCACCAGTGACACCTAGCAGCATGTAGTGGCTATCCAGCAGAATGGAATGATGAACCTCTAGATGCAGTTATCGTATGATAAAGTTCTACTATCGTGGATCCCTACAGGACGGAGGTCATGGACAACTCGTCAAACTCCATCGTCTATCATATGTCAAGATTTATTCGACTTAAGTCCGAGAGTGAAAAACTCTTTCTCCACTGTACAATCTGCCCCGGCCGAGGTCTTACGAACTCAGTCTTATAAATTACATAGGATCTCTCCTTATCTATCAAGGTCGATAGATTCCATATAGGTGCATACCCTACTCCTACAGTGAACCTATTGCAGCCAATCTACACTGCATGGATCCGTATGTCTAGAGACCATGTATACGTGCAGTCAAACTACAATAACCTCACTGTGAGTAGCCGAAGCATTGCAGGTCAAAGGACTAGTCACACTACTGCAACATCAAGCAAGTCACTGACGAGTGGATAGATATCCAAGTGACTTCTTGTCTTGGTCACGCTCAGTACCCTTGTTCTTAACAAGCACCTGCACTATTACTTCAGTGTCGCCACACCGTGGACTCGAGTCTCGTCCATCCATAAGGAAAGCAATGTGTGCACTGATCTCATCGGATCGATCACCGTCCTCGTGATGATCCATTGATCAGGAGCATTCAGAATTTAATCATCAATGATGCATGGCTCAAATTCTTAACTCTTAAGAATATGCATCATCATCTTATTAATTCTTGGATGATTCATAGACCCATAAACAATATGAATGAAAAAGATGCCTTTTATTTATTTAATAATAAATAGTCAATACAAAATTATGTCCTAGAATTAATAATGTGTCAGCCAGATTGGCTTCTAGGGCATACATCTAACAATCTTCCACTTGCACTAAAGCCAATTAGTCATATATCTAAGTCCCATCTTCTCAAGGTGGGCTTCAGTCTTTTGCTAACTCAGCTGTTTAGTGAATGGGTCTGCCACGTTGTCCGTGGAGTCTACTCTCTGCACCTCGACATACTTCTTCTCAACATAGTCGCATATGAGGTGGAAGCGCCGCTCTATATGCTTGGACTTCTGATGAGACCTTGGCTCCTTAGCAAGAGCTATGGTGCCATTATTATCGCAGTACAGTGTTATGGCATCTGATGTCATCACGTCCAACTCTGCAATGAATTTCTTGAACCAGAAGCCTTCTTTAGCAGCTTCAGAGGCGGCGATGTATTCAGCTTCCATAGTAGAATCAGCAATGATCGGTTGTTTAGAACTTTTCCAATTCACCGTACCACCATTGCACAAGAACACATATCCAGATGTAGACTTTCTATCATCGATATCAGTCATGAAGTCTGAATCTGTGTACCCTTCTATCTTTAACTCTGATTTCTCCAAAGACCAAGAATAAATCTTTTGTTCTTCTTAAGTACTTAAGAATATTCTTCACAGCTGTCCAGTGCTCTTCACCTGGATTCGACTGATATCTGCTAGTGACACTCACAGTAAGGGCTATATCAGGTCGTGTACATAGCATGGCATACATGAGGCTCCCTATTGCCGATGCATAAGGAATCTTTCTCATGCGTTGAATCTCTTCAGATGTGTTGGGGCACATCTTCTTGGAGAGATGAATTCCATGCCTTAGGGGTAAGAGACCCCTTTTAGAGTTTTCTATGCTAAACCTTTTCAGCACTTCCTCTATGTACATCTTCTGTGATAGGCCAAGCATCCTTTTAGATCATCTCTATAGATCTTAATCCCCAAAATATAGGATGCTTCCCTAAGGTCTTTCATGGAGAATTCTTTTGACAACCAGACCTTGACCGAGGTTAGCATGGGAATATCATTCCCTATCAGAAGGATGTCGTCCACGTACAGTACGAGGAACATGATAGCACTCCCACTAACCTTCTTATAGACACACGGTTCCTCTTCGTTCTTGATGAAATCAAACGTTTTGATTGCATTATCGAAACGAGTATTCCAACTCCGAGATGCTTGCTTTAGTCCATAAATGGACCTTTGCAGCTTGCAGACCTTGTGATCTCCATCACTGGAAGTGAAACCTAAAGGCTGTTCCATATAGATATCTTCATCAAGATGTCCATTCAGGAAAGCTGTTTTCACATCCATCTACCAAATTTCATAATCATGAAATGCTGCAATGGCAAGCAATGTTCGGATGGATTTCAGCATAGCTACAGGTGAAAAGGTTTCCTGATAGTCAATGCCTTCGCGCTGACTATACCCTTTTGCCACTAGCCTTGCTTTATAGGTCTCTACCTTTCCATCCGAACCTATCTTTCTTTTGTAGATCCACTTATATTCAATAGGTACAATACCTTCTGGTGGATTCACTAAGGTCCAGACATGGTTGGAATGCATGAAGTCTAACTCTGACTTCATAGCTTCCAGCCATTTCTCGGAATCAATATCTGATATCGCCTCGTTGTAGGTTTTGGAATCTTCTATGTGTTCCCTATCTCCCACGAGAAACATTTTTTTAGTCTCCTCTTCAAGCATACCTAAGTATCTATCAGGAGGATGGGAGACCCTACTAGATCTGTGAGGTGGAATGTGTACTGGCTCTGAATGAATGGGTTCTATAGGATCCATGACTCGTTGCTTTTTAGAGACTTTCTCTTCAAGCTCAATTTTCCTCCCACTGCCTCTATCAAGGATAAACTGTTTTTCCAAGAAGATGGCATGTCGGCTCACAAATACATTGTGATCCTCTGAGATGTAAAAATTATATCCTAATGACTCTTTAGGATATCCTATAAAACGAGCACTTATGGTCCTAGCCTCTAGCTTGTCCGCCTATAGTCGCTTAACGTGGGCCGAACATCTCCAATTCTTGAGATGACCAAGACTTAGTTTCTTACCATGCCATATCTCATACGGTATGGTACGAACGGATTTAGAGGGAACTCTATTCAGTAGATATACTGCGGTAAGTAAGGCATCTTCCCAAAGAAACATAGGTAAATTAGTGAAGCTCATCATGGACCGGACCATATCCAATAAAGTCTGATTTCTCCTCTCTGACACCCCGTTGAGTTGAGGTGTACCCGGAGGAGTCCATTGTGAGACTACGCCATTCTCCTTGAGATAGTTCCGAAATTCTCCACTAAGGTATTCTCCTCCTCGACCTGATCGAAGAGCCTTAAGGAGTTTTCCAGTTTGTTTTTCTACTTCATTTCTGAACTCTTTGAACTTTTCAAAAGACTCAGATTTGTGTCTCATAAGATACACATATCCATACCGTGAATAATCATCGGTAAAGGTAATGAAGTATGAATAACGTCCCCTGGATTGCACATCGAATGGGCCACATAAATCTGTGTGTACTAGGGTAAGTATTTCAGTGGTCCTCTCCTCATGTCCTGCAAAGGGCAATCTAGCCATTTTTCCTTGAAGACAGGACTCGCAAACTGGATATGATTCGGAAGTCAATGAGCCGAGAAGCCCATCTTTATCCATTTTGTTCATTCTGTCCTCTCCAATATGGCCAAGCCTAAGGTGCCATAAATACTTGTGGTTTATCTCATCCCTGGATCTCTTGGATCCTTTGGCACTCACTTCTTGCTCAGACACATTTACAGATACATCCATATGCAAATGATAGAGACTGTCAATCATAAAACCACGTGCGACTATTTTATTTCTGAAATAAATAGAACAGCAGTCTTTGTCAAATGTAAAAATATGACCTTCCTGTGCTAAACATGAAACAGAAATCAAATTTCTGCTAGCGACAGGTACATAATAACAGTCTCTAAGTAATAAACTAAAACCAGACGGTAGTCGCAGAGGGTAGGTGCCCACAGCCACAGCAGCAACTTTTGCCCCGTTGCCAACCCGAAGGGTTACCGCACCTTCCGCCAGCCTTCTACTTTTCTTTAGACCCTGCATAGTAGTGCACAAGTGAGCACTAGAACCAGAATCTATAACCCAACTAGAAGTAGAAGAAACCGTTAGATTAGTTTCAATAACGAGCAAGTCTATACCTTCTGAAGGTGTGTCAGCCTTCTTGTTATTCAGGCTCTCGAGATATGAAGGACAGTTCCTCTTCCAGTGGCCGTCGACATTGCAGTGGAAACATTTTTCTTTGTCATTAGCCTTTTTCTTTTGAACTTCCTTCTTTGACTTCTTGTCTTTCTTTTGCTTCTTTGCAGGCTTCTTTTTCTTCCAAGTAGACTTTCTCTTGGAACCAGAAGTCCACTCAGCAGTAAGGACATTGCCCCTTGAACCTTTCAAGGCTCCCTCAGCAGTTACCAACATGTTTAACAGTTCAGTCTTAGTGCATTCAATCTTATTCATATGGTAGTTTATTATAAATGTCCAAATGAATCAGGAAGGGATTGAAGGATCAGATCTACTTGCAATTCCTTGTGCATGTTCATACCAAGCTTCTCAAGCTCCTCTAGGTCCTTGATCATAGTCAGACCGCGATCATGGACAGACTGCCCCTCGCGCATCTTTGCTTTGAAGAGCCTCTTGGACACTTCAAAACGAGCTGTGCGACTTTGCTCACCATACAACTTTTGCAGGTGTGCCAGTATGTCCCTAGCAGTCTTTATATTTTAATGCTGACATTGGAGTTCATTGGACATGGATGCCATGATATAGCACTTGACCCTAATGTTATCGTCTGTCCACTTTTCATGCGTCGCATGCTGATCAGTGGTCGGACGTGCTGGTAATGTGGGGATATCATTGTCGAGCACATAGCCTATTTTCTCACAACTCAGAATAATTTTAAGATTTCTAAGCCAGTCTCTGTAATTGGTACCGGTCAGTCCGTGGGTCTCAAGAATACGGATCAAAGGGTTTGAGGCTAACATTATGATCTGCAGAGAGTAAAGATTCTAGTTAGACTTTTGTACTTATTTCTGATCTGTTCTAGGGTCTTTTAGAACAAATGTACCTCCCACTATTTTCACGAATTCCTCACATTCCTCTGGTAGGAAAACGAAAATTCTACATGACTAGGGTTTCTAGTGGGTACTGCGGTCCCACCGATTTACATGCCACCTCACCTAACAATTATTGGTGACACATAAATGGATGAGTGTACAACTCTTGTACAATGCTTCTCAAGCATGTTGCAGTGCTACTTGGTCTCTAAGTCATAAAGACCTCACCTAACAGTTATTGGTCCCACTCCTTAGTTAAGTCAGACCCACCTTATAACCGAAGAAATAAAGTTGTCATTGGGTCCTCACCTAACAGTTATTGGTGCCCAACCCCATCTTTATCCCTACAACATCATATGTCTATAAAGAGGTTCAGCCCTCCGATGCAACTTGCCCCCTGTGTCCAGCCGAGACAAGTTAACATCAGAAAGACCTTAGCAACTCTACTACGGTGGAAGACCTATGGACTTAATATCGGTTAATCAGATTTTAGTGTTTGCAACTTGAGCTCTTCATAAGAGGTAATCGAACAATTGGCCAGGTAAGCAGGTGGGAGGCTCCCCTTACTCAGAGAGTAAGGTCCTAATTAAGTAACCACCTTTTATGCTTTCCTAGACACCAATTAGATCAATTAATCTAATATGACTTGCTCATGTTGGTTCACTCTTGACTTGATTGAGGAGGTTTTAGTTAAGGTCTCATTGGGTTTGCTACATCACATGTAAACCTATCTACCCCGCTTTTATTCACATCACATGTAAACGGCACAACGTAGGCAGTTATAATCGCATCAATAAATAAAGCTAAACTTTAAATAGGTGATGATCATGGATTCTAATTAGGTCATATTACAAGCACATGCACGTCAATCGATCAACTGGTCTCAACTCTTGAATTGGTTCCTAGCCTCCTTGATTCGATCCTTGATCAACTCTTGATCCAATCCCATCAACCGCTCAGATCGCCGTTTATCTCATGCACTGTCTTCGACTTGATCGTTGACGTACATCACATCACAGAAATACAACCAGATATAAAATAAAAATAATAATAAATTACATCCTCTTTTAGTAGGCACGCAGGCCTCTCAAAACATCAAATAAGATGCATTGCAAGCATCTGAAAAATTACATGACATCGCAGATCACATCGCAGGTCATTACATTTGATACCAAAAGGGTTTGAATCCTATGATCATCACCATATGCAGCAATTATACTTTTCAGATCTGAAACCTAATTGATTATGTTATGACATAGGTTGCTGATCATGCTAATCATGATTCTAAACTTTGTAATCCCATTAACAATGCAATTAGAATCATCAATTTATCACATAAAAATCAGCATGCGAAAATCAGCAATCCTGAAAAATCTGCATGCAGAAAATTTTCAGCATGCATAACCTTTTAAATTTCAGATCTAAGATGCCTATTAATAATTAATCCTTACCTTAATCTACGATGCCTAGGCTCTGATACTACTGTTGGAACCCGCCCATGCCGCAGAAATTTTTTTTTAAAATTCAGATGCAGCGGAAGAGGCATGCGCGGGATCGACGTTCATCGCATGAACGTTGTTCAAAAATCGTTCGTAGATAGATAATGATTAAAAATATTTTAAACATTAGGAAGATCAGATCTTCACCTTGTGCGGATAGATGATCACCGCAAACTGATGATCGTGGTTTTGGAAGAAGGCTCGCTTAAAGCCGCACACGCGTCCGGCCTCTACGGGTATCCACACGAAGCAATAGGTCGATCCAAACGCTTCAATCTCCCCGGGGTGCTAGCTCCCTTGCAGAGATTGGTTTTGATGGCTGATCTCCTCCCTTTTGTTCAACCCTTGAATGCCAAAGAGAGGAGGATGAAGAAGGAGAACTCAAGGAAGAAGAACACCAAGCCTTGCAGCCTCTTTCCCTTGCATGCGTTGGAACCAAGAAGGAGGGAGGAATAGGGCCGCCAACACTTCCTTTTTGCTTCCCTTGCTTGCGGCTGAAAACCAAGGAGGAGGAGGAGGCCACGGCTGAAAAGAGGAGGACTTCAATGCACTAGGGCGCCGCCCCTCACCTCCTTTTAAAAGCATCTAGGGCTCCTACAATTTAGGAGCCCTTGATATTTTACCAAGAGGGGCGTCGGCCCCTCTTGTGTTGCCGCACCAAGGAAGAAAAGGAGGAGGGGTGTGAGCCCCTCCTTCTTGTGTTTCCCTAAGGAGGATTAGGATGCCCCTATTTGGTTTAGTCCTAATCCAATTAGGGTTTAACCAAATCATGAATCAATTGGGTTCAATCTATGCTAGTCCTAATCCAATTAGAACTTGAATGAACCATGACTCAATTGAACTCTTCAATCCTAACTGATAAGTGCTAAATAATGCATAAACTAATATCTTATTCATAGCACTTATCATTATTTTCATTCACATATTTTATAAATTTAACTAAAAAAATATGTTTTCCTTCATCATTTCATTTTAAATAAATTATTCAAGTTTGATTCTTTTTATTACTATTATTGGTTGAGTCTAATGGATGTAGGTCAAGCCGAATTGATTTAGGATGATCTCTGAACCCAAATCGCATGCACCCCGCAAATCAAGACCCTCTGATTTAGTCACCTAATTTTCTCCCCACTCGTTCCAACTTTTTTTTCACATGATCCAATTTTAATCTCAAAAACAATAAAATCCCTTCAATTATTTGTTTCTCAGATCTCAAAGCATACTATCTTAGTTGCACGGATCCCAAAGCCTCATCCCATCTCAGCCATTCATCTTGCATCACCCAACTCCATGCCTCTCAAACCCATTGTTTTTCCTATGTCCAAAGAACAGGTTCATCTTCTTCCGACTTCTTCTCAGCTCACGAATCCAAGCCTTATCCAAAGATCCCCTGCTCCCCAGTTCCCTCGGCTTCATCCTCCCGTGACCCACGAACAAAATCATCCACTCCTCCCAGCCAAAACCGAACCTCCACGTCCAAGGAACAGAGCCGTTGGAAAGCTCAATCCCATGCATCTGAGATCTCCCCTCAGCAAAACAAATCTTAGGAGCTCATCTTCATCACCTACCGAACTCAGGATCATTCTCCCAACGTCCAAATGCATCTTCCCCTATTTCGGAACTAATCCCAGCACTCCTTCCCCCCGAGCATCACGGAAGAGCTCTCTCTCCCCTGCATCGTGGATCTTATCTTCATCTTCCGAATCAAGCTCATCCCAAGTTCACGAGCTCATCCTCCCAAGGAATAGAGCTGTCATCCCATCCGAATCATCCCACGATTTGGCTTCATCCCGTTCGAATCAAACACTCAATCCAAACTTCCTCGTCCACGGATCATTCTCCCACGTCCACGAGCCAAGCCAACTTCTTCAAACGCCTTTCCAGATCATTTCCCAGCATCCCACGGTCAGCCGTGAGCCTCATCCACATCATCCCCTGTTTCTCGGTGTTCATTCCGAACCAACCCATCCTCTTCCGTCGGATTGACCCCAGCAAACTTCTTGAGCAACGATTCCATCATCCACGGGTTCTCTCATCTCCCCTTCATTCCGTTCAGCATCCCAAAACAGAGATCATCTTCCCTCCTGTCCGCGATTCATGGAAGACTTCCAGCTTCTTCCAAATCTCCTGCATTTTCCCTGTTTCAGAATCCAACCTTCACCTCCCACCAAATCCAGCGTCTTCAACGTCCCAGTTATCTTCCGTTCCCAGCATCTTCATCTCCTCTTCATCACGATCTCCCAGCGTTCTGGATCAAGAAAAAGAAATGAAAAAGAAATGAAGTGATAAGAGGGGAGTCGCCGAAGGAAGAAAAGGAAGAAATGGAAGCCCGCTGCTGTGCTGCTGCTGCCATCTACCACTGCATGGAAGGCTGATCTCCTCTCTAGGGCCGGATGCAGCCCGAACAAAGGGACACAGATTTTATGTATTTAATTTTATATTCTTGGAGTTGTATGAGCTTATTATTTTTAATGAATATCCTCTTTTATCTCATATTTAATTTCTGTGATTTTAAATATGACGTTTATACAACTGTTCTTCATGATCACTAAGTTAATAGAAGATCACCCATGCTTAGGGAAGATGCAGTGTCCTGCCACATTAGTTTAGGGTAGACATTTCAAGCCAACCGAAGATGGATGTTCCTAAATTACTTTTGTGAGATTTTTATTTAAATGCTTATTAGGCTTGTATCCAATTTGCATGTTAATCCAAGAATAAATTAAAATACAATTAATCCTGGTTTCGATGTTAGTGGTGAATTCCTTGCCCTAGGTTTTCTCAAACTGATAACATTTTAATTGCATTTTTTATTAAATTCCTTAGTTTAATTTTCTTCACAAACTCTTCCTTTTAAATATTTTTATTTTTAAGAAAACAACTGTACCCCAATCCCTGTGGATCGATACCCGTAATCATTATCCTACCAGATACGTGCTATTGCGTGGTCCTTAAAGTTGGCTATCAATTTTTGGCGCCGTTGCCGGGGATTGATAGCATAGTTGTTTTTCTTTTCATAAAAAAAAACTTTCAAAAAAAAATATATATTTAAAATAAAATAAAAATATTTTCTATTTTTGTTACTTTTCTTATCTCCTTTCTCTCTCTTACTAATTTTTGATTTCTATTTGATCAGGAATCGAAGAGAAAGTCTGGAACAATCAAAAAGGGAACTGCTGGAAAAGGAATGCTGTAAAGGTTTGCTTTTAAAAAAAAATTACTGAAAAAATTTCCTTTGGTAACATCTGAACCTTTCTTATTTAAATTGATTCCCAATTTGCCTAAAATTTTGCGGTGATTGTTTGATTTTAATTTCAGTAAAAGTGTAAATGCATGGTTGATACACATACACCAATTAATCCGCACATAGTAAGGGCAATCATCCCAACAAGATAAGAACTGGATTTCATCACCAGATTCTTGCCCAAATTAGGTGAATCAATTCTCACATAGCTATCATTTTAATTAAAATCAATTAGTCGTTGACCCCTAGGGACATTCGAGCTCAATAGGATGAAGATCACCGAAATTTGCACCAATTTCGCTCTGTGGCTCAGTTGATGTCTAGGCAAGCTTTGTCCCTATAAGGGAGATAGTTCATCTGTTCGAGGTAAGTGGTTTTTAAGTGGGACCTTTGCAACGCATCGTGACCCCCCTACTTACCTGGGAGCTTACCTGGTCAACTCAGTCATTAGACCGGATTGGAGGCTTAGGTGCCCTCTTCAAACTAGTTAGGAGCTGTCGAGTGATTTTAGGGCAAACATAAGGAATTGATGTGTTTTTCTTTTAATGCATGCTTGACCGCACTTGACTGATTAGAAAAGCATTAGTGTATGCTAGGGTGTCGTTCCAGATCTTCTGAATTAGTACCTTTTGATTCTGAAATAGAGTGTTCTATTAGGGCCCTTCGAGCTGAAATCCACACCTATAGAACCATAGGATCTACACCACTTGTCGAGATGGCTGAAGAGCAACCCAAACTGCTAAAGGAGTACTTCACTCCTTCCATTTATACCTCACCATCTTTTATTCGACTTCCTGATACCACTGCTGCTGTGCAGTTTGAAATTAAGTCTAGTATCATCCAAATGCTTCCCTCTTTTTATGGACTCAACAATGAAGACCCATACAAATATTTGGATGAGTTCCTTGAGGTCTGCACTACTGTCAAAATTCAGAACTTCACTGATGATGCTCTGAAACTTAGGCTGTTTTCTTTTTTCCTTAAGGATAGAGCTAAACAATGGCTCCATTCATTAGAAGCCAATTCTATTCTCTCTTGGGCTCAAATGCAACATGAATTTCTGAAAAAATATTTTCCAATAGGAAGAACGAACCAATTTAGGCGTGCTATCACGAGCTTCTCCCGATCTGATGGGGAAGAATTTCATGAAACTTGGGAAAAATTTAGAGACTTACTCCGAAAATGCTCGCATCATCAAATACCCAAATGGCAACTAGTGCAATGTTTCTATGACGGATTGACTGAACGAAACCGTCAGATGATCGATGCCGCATGCGGAGGAACTTTCATGTTTAAGAGTATGAGGCATGGCAGTTGTTTGAAAACCTCAATGAAAATTTCCTCCACCATGCCTCCTCTGCTCGTCAAGCACCCCCGAGTTCTTAAAGAAAAGGAACCATATATGAAGTTAGCCCGTCCATAGGTCTATCTGACAAAGTAGATGCACTATCCCGCAAGTTGGACCAGCTAATATCTAAAGAACAGCTTCCAAACATTCCCCAAGCACAAGTGTGTACTCTCTGTTCTAGTCCGTCTCATACTGTTTTTGAGTGCCCTTCGGCAGCTCAATTCCCAGAATTTGTGCAAGAACAAGTTAATGCTGCCCAAGCACAATCTCGACTGGGTAATGATCCATTTTCTAACACTTATAACCCAGGGTGGCGCAACCATCCAAACTTTTCTTGGAAGCAGCAGACTCCTAATACCTCCCAGCCTTATTTCCAAAATTTTCAACCGTTTCAGAATGTTCATCCGAACCATCCTCCTACTCACTATTCATAATTTCAACATGTCCCTCATCCAGCACCCCAAAGAAACACAGCCTTTGAGGAGAAAGTGTTGACCTCCCTTCAAGGTTTGAAAACTATTACATAATTGGTGCACTCTCACACACAATCTATCGCCAAGCTAGAATCCCAAATGGGGCAACTAGCTAATACACTGAACAAGCGAGAGGAAGGAAAGCTTCCAAGCCAACCAGTGAGTAATCCTAGGGGACAATACATGGCTCAAGAAAATCAGCTAAATACAATTCATCATGAACAAGCCAATGCTCTGACTACCCTAAGGAGTGGACGTGTAGTAGACAATAAGATTGGGGAGGGTAAGAATAAGGAAGGTAAAGAGGAGGAGAGAAATGTATCATATGAAAATCCAAAACCTTCTTCTTCCTCAGTTAGTCCACCTTCTGCCAAAACTTACATTCCAAAAGTCCCATTTCGTGAAGCACTTAATTCACCCTCTCCCTTTGGCAAAAAGGGAACTTCACTAGAGGAGATGATGGAGGTTTTCAAACAAGTCAAAATCAACCTCCCGCTTCTTGATGCTATTAGACAAGTTTCCTCCTATGCCAAATTTCTCAAAGACCTTTGTACTCAAAAGTGAAAATCTAGGACACATGTGCCTAAAAAGGTCTTCCTAACTGAGCAAGTGAGTTCTACTCTCCAACACAACATTGATGCAGGAGCACCACCCTCATTCTAATGGCGTGAGACATTGGGTGACGGGTGAAGAGAATTTGAGTCCAAGAATAGTTGAGTCCAAGCTGAAATTTGATTGAGTCCCTGCAATAAGTGATTTGATTCACAATGGGTTAGCCTCTTCAGTGTCAATTAGATTGAGTCCAAGGCATGAATGGGTCCATGGCTAATTAGAAGTGGTCACATATTAAAATAAAGAGAAGTTCAACCATGAAGACCTCTCACATGTGGAAGAAATTCAGAGTTCAGATCCAGTTGAAATCCATGATAGATTGAACATCATGTGGTATTTTGAATATTTCAGGAGCTACAAAAGTCTGATTAAGTTGATTCAAATTTTTTTGGAAAGTAGACATCCGTAGCTTTCCAATGACTATAAGAACATGACATTTGGATATCAGATGACATTTGAGAAGTCTCCCGAACTTCATGCTGATGTTGGTACCCGAGAAGGAGTTCCACCTAGATAAATATTCATGGCATGCGGCTGAATTCCTTTTGATGGGTTTCAATCCACACGCCATAGATATGGATCTTAGGTGTCTAGGCTTAGGTGTCAAGGCCTTTGATTGGTCAATTAGAAAATTTAAATTTTGAATTGAGTCCACATATAATTAGGAGTCCAATTTAAAATTCTGTGTAGTCCTTATCCTTATCCTTTGCCAACCTTTTCTTCTATATAAAGGAGGGTATGATGAATGAAGTTAGTTTATTTTGGATTTCAAAATTATGATTTGTTTGCGTGAAGAGAGGCTACTCCTCTTGCTGGTGCGATGCCAAAGGGGCTGAGGGAAGGTGGGACGCCTCCCCTTCACGCCATTTGAAATTGGGTTGGTTTTGGATGAGATTTCCCTAACTAACTCAACCTTATCCTTATCCATTCTCTTTCTCCTCACGCCTCCACCCTTTGTGTGCGCCATCCTTGCTTGCCACCTCATCCACCAGCAATTTCCTCACGCCCATTACCCTCTCACGTCCTCCCCTTGGGTCCAAGGCAATTCAAAGTCTAATTAAACCCATTTCAGCCTACATGCAAATGAACCAACCAATTTCAGCTGCCCACTAAACTTGGTGCCTAATTTTGGTCCATTGGCTGACCCTCCTTGAACCTAATCTCGCCATCCAGCAACCCATCTTCTTCCTCCTTCCTTCCACCACAAAGAACCCTAGCCTCCATTGCCATTGCTTAGAGAAAAAAAAAAATTCAGCCATCATCAAAGAATAAAAATTCTGCAGCCCATCCCAATTGCGTCAATTGGTATCAGAGCGAATCCTTATCGCCATGAGTACCAGAAGTGGTCGCCCCTACAACAATGAACGACAACGTGCTAAGATGATGGCCGAGCTCATCCGGCAAGTCGCGGCCTTGAATCAGAAGGTGGAAGTTGTTTGGGATCGTCTCTTCCCCGAGCCAAACAATCTTGAAGATGAACATGCTATCCCCGCGCAACCTGAAAATTCAGAAGTGCCATTTGGAGGAGACCCCGATGTTGAAGCATTCTCCCCTGGGGGTCTATCACCCCATAGGCCACCTAGGGATCAGCGGATGCCCCCTCCAAACATTCCTCATATGGGGAATAATTTCAGAAACCCCTATGTTCATCAAAATCAGCAGGAGCGCAATGATCTCGACGATGTCATGAAGCGGGTTCGTGTAGAAGTTGTTGATTACAGCGGAAGCATGGACCCAACCTACTTCCAGGATTGGTTGATGTCTCTCGAAGACTACTTCGAATGGTTCAGCATGCCCAATGAAACCAAGGTGCGATTCGTGAAGATGAAGCTCAAGGGCCAAGCACGCATATGGTGGCATAGCGTTGAAGAGAAGCTTCATCGACTCCGACAGCCCCCTATCAATGATTGGGAAGAGATGAAACTTCGTTTGAAGGAAAAATTTCTTCCTCTTGATTATGAGGAGACACTCTTCGAAGAACTTCTGAAACTTCGTCAAGGGAGCTCTTCCGTAGAGGAGTATACAGCCCGATTCCATGAGTTGATGATCCGCAGCAACCTCACGGAGACGGATCGACAGTCCCTAACTCGGTACCGATCCGGGCTGAGGGATGACATCAAGAGGGAGCTAATGACGACGCGCATCTTCAGCCTATAGGAGGCATACCAACTCGCCATTCGAGTTGAATCGCAGCTACGACAAAGACGCCCTGCGCAAGCACCGGTTGCACGAAGATTTTTCGAGCGCAGCACCAACCGAGGAGTTCCATTTCCTCGAGGTAACGCCCCTGCTTTCATATCTGAAACCTCTGTAAATAGAAGCACATATCAGGAAAGGGGTGCTCCAAGGGCTAATGAAAAGGGTAAAGGTCCTATGCCACAATCCACACCGCAAGGGAAGAATCCTGTTGAATGCTACAAGTGCGGCGGGCGAGGCCATTTTGCCGTTGTTTGTCCTACCCGAGACCAACGATTTGCATTGGTATGTGAAGAGGATGAGATCATAGGACCCTCTGAAGTCACTCCTCCCTCTCAGTCCACTGATGAAGAGAAAAATGAAGGGAACGAAGAACATGATGAAGAAGTCCCTGCGGTGGAACTAGAAGCTTCAGATCTACCTGTGTGCGTCGTGCGGCGGGGTCTTACGGGTTGCAAGCAGGAGGAGAACGTGGAGGAAGATTGGAGGTGCATCAATATCTTCCACACTCGCGTCAAGCATGCCAACAAATCTCTAAACCTCATCATTGACAATGGAAGCTGCATGAGCATCATTTCTGAAGAAGTGCTGAAAAAGCTGAATCTGAAACCGGTACCGCATCCAAAGCCGTATCGGGTAAGTTGGATCGAAGACTCCTCCATCCCTGTTAAACAAAGATGCTTGATCAGTTTTTCACTTGGTAAGAACTTCCGAGATGAAGTATGGTGCGATGTTCTGCCCATGAAAGCGTGCCATCTTTTAGGAAGACCTTGGTTGTATGATTGTAGTGTCGAGTATGATAGTCGATCCAATTGTTATTCTCTATATTGTGCCAACAAAAGAGTTATGTTAAAGCCCCTTCGGATCACTGATTTTACCTCTGAAAATCTGATAATCCAACGGGTTTTAACCATAAGAAAGTTTGAAGCTTGTAGCCGAGAGATTGGAGTCATGTATGCACTAGTGTCTAGAGAAGTTGGGGCTGAAATTTCAGAAGTTGTTCCTCTTGATTTCAAGTCTATATTGGATGATTTTTCTGATGTAACCCCTAAGGACCTTCCCAAGGAACTTCCATCGATGCGGGACATCCAACATGCCATAGATTTGGTGCCCGGTTCAAGTTTACCGAATCTTCCCGCATACCGGCTAAATCCGAGGGAACATGAGGAGCTTCACTACCAAGTCCAAGAACTTTTGGACAAGGGATTCATCCGAGAGAGCCTCAGTCCATGTGCCGTCCCGGCTCTACTTACACCCAAGAAGGATGGTTCATGGAGGATGTGCGTGGACAGCAGAGCAATCAACAAGATTACAGTGAAGTACCGTTTTTCGATCCCGCGACTTGACGACATGTTGGATTTGTTGCATGGAGCCACCATCTTCTCCAAGTTGGACCTTCGAAGTGGCTACCACCAGATCAGAATCAGACTTGGGGATGAGTGGAAGATGGCATTTAAGACCAAGGATGGCCTCTATGAATGGATGGTTATGCCGTTTGGTCTCTCCAATGCGCCAAGTACTTTCATGCGGGTTATGAATCAAGTGCTGAAACCGTACATTGGGCGCTTTGTGGTTGTTTATTTTGATGACATTTTGATTTTCAGTCGTAGCCGTGTGGAGCATCAGCAACATCTTCGCTGAGTGCTTCTTACACTTCGATCAGAAAAACTTTATGTTAACCTAAAGAAGTGCTTCTTTGCTGAATCACAAGTACCATTCCTTGGTTTCATAATTTCAGATCAAGATGTTGCAGCGGATCCGGAGAAAGTTCGTGCCATTCAGAAGTGGCTGATAAGTGCTAAATAATACATAAATTAATATCTTATTTATAGCACTTATCATTATTTTTACGCATATATTTTAAATTTAAACATAAGAAAATTCAATCTCCTATATCATTGCATTTTAATAAATTATTAGAAATAATTCGAGTTTGCTTGATTTTACTGGTCTAGTCTAATATGTGTAGGTCAAGTCGAACTAATTAAGATAATGTCTGAACTAATGTGTGCAGGCCGCGTTTACAGCTGAACCCGTGTCCACGACACTTCCCCTCCCATGTCCAAAGAACAGAGCAAGCACCACGCCCCCTCGCGGACTTAAACCAACTCACGGCATCCCCGGCATCCGCAATTCATCTTCATCCCATGATCAAATCCAAGTCCCAGGCGCCCATTCCCTTCGTCACACAACATCTTCCCACACCCAAACACAACCCCTGTTCCGCATCCAAGCACCTTACAAAGACTTCCACAAAATCCCAGCAACTTCATCTTCTTTCGGATTCGTTTCATCCATATCCCGCTGCCAGCCAGGATAGCATCCCGTGTCCCACAAAACCAAGTCAGCTTCTCCCGCGATGCATGCCAAGCAAATCATCCCTCCCACGTTTTCTTACCAAACAAAGCCCATCTGCATCCTCATCCCAACTCCATCATCCCGGATTCCTCCCAGCATATCCGGGTATTCCTTATCCGAATTCCCTTCATCCCGTTCATGTTCGGATATGCCTGATTCAACCATCCACATGAGAAATCTCACACGGTATCTCCCCTGTTCTTGCAATCAACCTTATCCCAACGTCCCAGCAGCCATCCTCACATCCTCTTCAATGTCCCAGCTCATCTTCCCACGCGTCCGGTTCAGCATCCGAAACCTCATCATCTCCCAGCCATTTCCTTCTTTCCATGAGCCAATATCCCTCCGGATAACATCCTATCATCTCCCAACCAACTTCAGTTCTTATCCACCGTTCACAGCCTCCTCTGCTTCCTTCCCATCCGCATACATTGCTCCACATCACAGCCGTATCTCTCTTCCCTCTTTCGAACCAAGCCAATCGTCACCCAAAGATCTCTTCCGGCTTAATCTCCCAACGTCCAAGTTCATACCAGCTGCCGTGGATCGGATCAAGCAGCATCTCCGTGAACATCCCGAGCTTCATGATGAGTTCCCTTTCTTCTGAATAATCTCCCAGCTCACACGTTTGTTCCCAGCATCCTTATCCCACGGATTGCATCCCAGCCCGCGATTCATCTTCATCTCCTATGCTTCCGGATCATCTCAAATCCCATCCGTGAGCATCGCCCACGTCGCATCCGCAGATCAAGCTCCTCAGCTTAGCAAAACAGACTACTCCTCCATCTTCATCCCATTCCGTTCCTAGCTCCCCTGTTTCGGAACAACTTCTTCCCAGCCAGTGAGCATCTCTTCCTTAACCGAACTCAAAGATTACCGCCCCATCGTTCCAGATTTCTTCTCACAAATCATCTCCCTTGCTCCACATTCGCATGGGATCCCCTGTGTCCAAAAACAGAGCAAAGTCTCAGCGACCATGGTCCACTCCATCCGCAAATATCTCCCTAGCTTCCACGTCTCCGTATTCATCCTCATCCTCCTGAATCATCTGCGAACAAGTTCATCCAAACTCCCAGCAGATCTTCAACATCAGTTCGGATTGGTTTTTGATCCATCCAGATTCTGAGAACACTTCCCATCCCGTTCATGATTCATTCCTATCCCACTGCCTCCGCAAGTCAAACATCCCACCGTTCACAAGGATAAACTCGGCCAGCAACCATCCGTGATGAAGCTTCCCATGCTTCCGCATCTTCCACGCGATCTTCCCAGTTCTGCTTCAACCATTCCGAGCTTCACGTGAATCACAGCCAGCAGCAGCCGTGGATCAACCTCTCGTGGATCATCATCTTCAGCCATCTTTATCTTCCCATCCGGAAGACCATATCCACAGGATGAAATAGAGGGGATGCGGAGCTTATAAAAGGATGAGTTCCCCTCCTTCCGAACCAGCTCTTCGGAGGCGGAGTCCCATGGGAAACAGAGAAGGGAGAGAAGTTTGGGTCTTTTTGAGAATGCCTTCTCAAAAGAAAAAAAATAATGAATTGCTAGAGAAGGAAGGAGAGATCTAGGGAAGGGAGGAAGAAAAGAAGAAATGGGAGCCCGCTGCTGTGCCACTGCTGCTATCGCCCACGACTCCATGGAAGACTGATCTCCTCTCTAGGGCCGGATGCAACCCTAACAAAGGAACACGGGTTTTTATGTATTTAATTTTATATTCTTAGAGTTGTATGAACTTATTGTTTTTAATGAATATCCTCTTTTATCTTATATTTAATTTCTGTGATTTTAAATATGACATTTATACAACTGTTCTTCATGATCACTAAGTTAATAAAAGATCACCCATGCTTAGGGAAGATGCAGTGTCCTGCCACATTAGTTTAGGGTAGACATTTCATGCCAACCGAAGATGGATGTTTCTAAATTATTTTTGTGAGATTTTTATTTAAATGCTTATTAGGCTTGTAGTTAATTTGCATGTTAATCCAAGAATAAATTAAAATACAAATAACCCTTGTTCCGATGTTAGTGGTGAATTTTCTGCCCTAGGTTCCCTCAAACTGATATCACTTCAATTACATTTTCATTAAATTTCTTAGTTTAATTTTCTTTACAAATTTTTCTTTTTAAATATATTATTTTTTAAAAAAATAACTGTACCCCAATTCCTGTGGATCGATATCCGTAATCACTATCCTACTAGATACGTGCTATTGCGTGGTCTTGAAAGTTGACTATCAATTTTTGGCGCCGTTGCCGGGGATTGCTAGCATAGTTGTTTTTCTTTTTTTTTAAAAGAAACTTTCAAAATATATATATATCTAAAATAAAATAAAAATATTTTTTATTTTTGTTACTTTCCTTATCTCTTTTTTCTCTCTTACTAATTTTTGCATTATTTGATCAGGAATCGAAGAGGAAATATGGGACGATAAAAAAGGAAACTGCTGAAAAAGGAATGCTGCAGTGGTTTGTTTAAAAAAATAAAAAAAATTGCTGGGAAAATTCCCTTTGGTAACCTCTAAACCTTTTTTATTTAAATTGATTCCCAGTTTGCTTGAAATTTTGTGGTGATTGTTTGATTTTAATTCCAGCAAAAGTGTGAATGCATGCTTCATACACATCCACCAATTAATCCGCACATAGTAAGGGCAATCACCCCAACAAGATAAGAACTGGATTTCATCACCAGATTCTTGCCCAAATTAGGTGAATCAATTCTCACATATCCATTACGTTAATTAAAATCAATTAGACGTTGGCCCCTAGGGACATTCGAGCTCAATAGGATGAAGATCACCGAAAGTTGTACCAATTTCGCTCTGTGGCTCAGTTGATGTCTGGGCAAGCTTTGTCCCAAAGGAGACAGTTCATTAGTTCGAGGCAAGTGGTTTTTAAGTGGGACCTTTGCAACGCATCGTGACCCCCCCACTTACCTGAGAGCTTACCTGGTCAACTCAGTTCATTAGACCGGATTGGAGGCTTAGGTGCCCTCTTCAAACCAGTTAGGAGCTGTCTAGTGATTTTAGGGCAAACATAAGGAATTGATGTATTTTTCTTTTAATGCATGCTTGACTGCACTTGACTGATTAGAAGAGCTTTAGTGTATGTTAGGGTGTCGTTCCAGATCTTCGGAATTAGTACCTTTTGACCTTGAAATAGAACGTTCTATTAGGACCCTTCGAGCCAAAATCCGTACCTATAGAACCATAGGATCTGCTCCACCTCCTGAGATGGCTAAAGAACAACCCAAACTCTTGAGGGAGTACTTTACTCCCACCATTTACACTTTTCCATCTTGCATTCGATTACCTGAGGTAGCAGCTGTACAATATGAAATAAAGTCTAGTATGATCCAAATGCTCCCATCTTTTTATGGGCTCACCAACGAAGACCCATATAAACACCTAGATAAATTTCTTGAGATTTGCACCACTGTCAAGATTCAGAACTTCACTGATGATGCTCTGAAACTTAGATTATTGCCCTTCTCCCTTAAAGACAGAGCCAAGCAATGGCTGAATTCCTTAGAGGCTAATTCAATTCGTTCCTGGGATCAAATGCAACAAGAATTTCTTAAAAAATACTTTCTCATAGGAAGAACGAACCAGTTTAGACGTGCCATCACAAGCTTCTCCCAAACCGAGGAAGAAGAATTTCATGAAACCTGGGAGAGATTTCGGAACCTAATCCATAAATGCCCGCATCATCAGATACCCAAGTGGCAATTAGTGTTGGGAATTGTGTCCCAAAGCCAATTTATTAGTTGTAAGAAATTGAATTATGTATATGTTTTATTAAAATGAATAAAAATTTATTCTGGCAATTTTCTATTCATCACAAGTGTTGCATCTTCAAATTGAACTCCTGTGTATTGTGATGAAGTCCTTAGGACTAATTTAGTGGATAAAAGAGGTTTTATCATTTAGTCCTTAAACCAGTTCGCGACCAAATGACGAGCTGTCAATTGGACGATAGCTATGTCAAGTATAGGTCGTTGTGTGCCATTTAGTTGGTTGTCCTCTTAAACCAAGGAGTGTGGAGACACTGTATGGCATACAGGTGAGATGTAGGAGTACATCGTCACTGAATAGTGACTCACCTGCGTAGCACTCTACTGTTGGGAGTTAGCTCGTAAAACATATGGGCATAAGTACCCCTTAAACCTGAGACTGTCACGGTGACTTGCAAGCAACTCACTGTACTTAGGCACTGGATGACCTGAATTTCTAATTCAGGGATCGGAAGGATGCTGGGTGCAGTCAAGTACTCGCGAAGTCTGTGTATGAGTCAAGATGGGATTGACCGCTTCAGATTTTAGGAGTTGATGTCTCACTGTATTTCAATTCAGTAAAACCTTGGCCAGGGTAAACCAAGTGATAAGTCACTTGATTTGATTAATTGAAATACACTATGAATGACCGGACCCAGAGTTCGACAGTCCACTCTGAGGTCATCTTGAGCATCGAAGGTCATAGGGATGAATTATGCAACAACCATACGTCTAGGTTCTTGAATGTTGCTTTGCATATTTGACCTATCCGGACGTCGGGTATCATTGCTAGATGGTCACCTTGATTAGTGCATAGAGTAGTCCATGTACTACCGGCTTAGTGTTCGAACCTATCGGAGTCACGCACATTAGTCAAGCTAAGTAGGAAGGTCTTGACCCAATTTAATTAAGAATTAAATTATGGGTCATTTGGAATTTGGCTCTGTCTATGTTCAGCTAGCACTGAACATGAGGTACATGCTAAATTTCATGGATGAACAACTAATTAAGTCTGTATTTCGGGTCAATCAAGTTTTAATTAATATAATTGAACTTGATCAGGACTCAATTGTTGAGATTGAATTTGATTGGGTCTAAATTAGTGTAATTGGGCTCGATCATGATTTAATTGGGAATTTAATTTCATATTTGTTCTGATCTAAGTCGGACTTGGATCGAGTCCGAAACTAGACCCAATTGAATCTCCTATGAGTCAGACTCATGTGGAATTTTTTCGGGATCAAAAATTCATTCAAATGGGCTGCAAATTTGGTTTAGAACCAAATTGACTAACTTATGATCAAATGGGCTAACCCATTTGTATCACAAGTTGACTTTTCCCATTTAGAGTGGTTGCTGACCGTGAATAAATCCCATGGACCCGTGGACCACTCCCTTCACATGGACCCTTAGCACCTTTTTTTGTGAGCCGCGACTCACCTGGACGCATGAAACAGAGCTTCTCTGTTTCACGCGTCCGCAACCCTTCCGACCGTCGATTGCACGGCCAACCGGCCTCCGGCCAGACGGCCGACTGGACCGGAATGTGCGATTTTGAACCGCCAACATTCCAGTCTAGTTTGATTTTTGAAATCCAGCAATAATTGACATTAATCACTGTTTTATTCCACGGTTGTTTTTGAAACAATCGTTATCAAATTCATTCATATTTGATAATGAATGAATTCAATAACGCTAGACCATTTACGCCTCTTAACTCCTCTCAGCGTTGGCCTATTTGTAGGCCACCGTTTCCTCTCGAATGCAGTGAGAGAGAAAATTTTCTTGGGAAGAAAACGTGAGACAGAGAGATAGGTTTATTCTGTGAAGAAGAAGAAGAGTGAGGAAGGAGTTCCTCTCTCTCTGGTGGTTTGGAGTTCGGCCCAGGTCCGGCGTCCTCTCCTCCCTTCCATTCCTCTGTGATCAGGATCAAGAGACGGGTGTCTCTTCGGCCTAGGCGTGCTGTGAACAAACGGGAGAAAGAAACCGAAAAAAGAAAGAAAGAGAAGAAAGAAAGAAATAGGAAGGTCCTTTTTCTAGTTTTCCTTTCTTCCAAGGGTCCTTTTGCAAAAGATTGTTTTGCACGAGTAAAGACATCATCTAACCTTCTTGCGAAGCTTGACGTGCGTGCGAAGTAGAGGGCTTGCAGATCCAGGCCTTGCAGAGCTACCTTCAGGGATCTAGATCCAGATCCAGATTCAAATTACCTCGACCAACTTCCGCTACGGGCTTGAGGTAATTTTACATAAAAGTTAAATTTAATATTTATAATTGTTATAAATAAAATAAAAAAATTTTAAAACTGATTTTTCATGCCTGGCGTTCGATTTTATCGGACAACTCGGAAAATGTTTCCTTCAACTGGTATCAGAGCCAGGTTGGCCGATGGAATTGGCCTATAATATCTAGAATTATGCATGATTTAATTTTTAAATTTAGATTAGATCTAAATTTATTGATAAAATATCAATCTTGTGCTGAATTATAAGGTTGTCCTGCTATAAAGTTAACCCCTTATAGTGAAAAGGTTGTCCTAGCACAAAATTGAGATAAATTTGTATCATAAAATAAATAGTTTATTTTTGTGAAATTATGCATAATTGATGTTTATGAAATTTCAGTTTTAAATTTATTATGGCCACAAAATTTAAATATAAATTGTTTATATTTGGAATAAATTGACACCTTGAATCCATGATCATATTGCATTTAATAAAGAATTAAATGTTGAATTTAAAATTTAAAATTTGAATTTCAAATAAAGATTTAAAATTCAAAATTTGAAATTCGAATTAAAATTTAAATTTGAACATGGGATTTGGGGATGGGTTAGCACAATCAGATTAGTTGACTAGGTTAGACCTAATCATGAAATCAAATTGAAATGGACTAACTTAAGAAACATGATTTAATCTAATCAATAGTTGAACTAGACTAAATCAAGGTTTATAAAATGATCAAACTCAATAGTTGTAGTTTATCATATCCAAACATTTCAATTGGATCTTGATTGTGGCTTAGTGGTCGAGCCCGAGTTCCCAAGGATAACCTAAATCAACTTGATAAACCAATTGGTGTCTAAGGTAAGTCGGCATTTGATCATGATTTTTAATTGGGGCTACCTCTTACCTGGCCAACATAGTTGGTGTCTAGGAAAGAGGTTAATGGCGTAACCCTCCCATGATCTCTCTTACCTGGCCAATTTGGTCGATCAAGTTTTGATTAAGGTACCTTGAGACTTGGCACTCACCCATGCCATTAAGAAAAATCAGTGTGACTGATTTAGGTGTCTAATAGACCAATAAGAGCTAGTCCTCTATATGATTTGGTGAAGTCAGTGGGAGAATTTAGAATTATCGGTCAGTGTTACATATCATTTAAAATCCTCTAAATTATTAGGTCCTTAAAATGATAAAGTTATATAGATAACTAGATCATAGCCTCCCATTAAGGTGAATGATAATGGGTCCAATATTACAGTTGAACATGCAGGACGCTTCCGTCTGGTGTTCCTCTGAATACTGGAATTATCCTTCGTTATATGATAGCTTTTTGAGCTATCTAATTGTGATTAGGTTGGCCGAGCCTTCCTCGGGCCTGATCATACATTAGGTAGTGTCATCGAGTTAGTTCATTAATGGTTGGACCTAACCAAGATCTTCAGTGGAGGCCTCCGCCTACTGATTACCACCTGGGGCAAAATTGATTACTAGAAATTGGTTAGAGAAACAATTGGTAATAGACCTACCCTTAGATGCAAATGGGTTGGCCGAGCCTTCCTCGGGCCCGTATGCAGTCTATGCGGATTCTAGTACTCACTAGGGAATTAAAGTAATTCCTCGAATTAAAGGTAGAGGCTATTAATTCGATTAAAATAGTGGGAGAAAACTTTTGACTAAAGTCCAAGTCTTTAGGATTAAATAAATCATATACTGATTAGTTGGATTTTTCCTTTATTTTTCAGATATGGCTAACTCATTGTCCCTTCGAACACTATTAGACAATGATAAGCTTAATGGACCTAACTTCGATAGCTGGTATCGAAAGATGAAAATAGTATTAGAGCATGAGCGGATCCTGTATGTGATATCGGATCCTGCACCTGAGGAACCTGCAGCCAATGCACCACGTGCAATCAGAGACGCTTATCAGAAGTGGCTCAACGATCGCACTACAGTGCGTTGCATCATGAGGGCCTCGATGAATGACGAGTTTAGTCGTAAATTCGAGGAAGCGCAGCCAGTGGAAATCCTTCAAATGTTGAAGGAGTCTTTCGGCACACCTGATGATGTTGAACGACATAAGACCTCTTGCGCTATATTCAATGCCCGCATGAGGGAAGGGGCATCGGTCACCGATCATGTATTGTATATGGTCGAACAAATCGATCGCCTAAGTAAACTTGGCTTTCCTTTGCACGAGCAATTGGGCAAGGACGCCATTTTGAACTCACTTCCCAAGTCCTACCTGACCTTCCTTAGTCATTATAGAATGACTAAACCTGAAGTATCCTATCATGGTTTGCTAGGTTTACTGCAGACCTATGAGAAGGATCACCAACTCAAAAAGGAGTCGGTGAATGTGGTAGGTGGGACTTCTGCAGGACTTTCTTCCTTTAAGAAAGGAAAGAAGAAGAAGGTGCAAAAAGCTCGTGCTGGGGTCTCTAAGCCCAGCCAGACTAAGAAGCGTAAAGCCGATAAGAGCAAGGCAGAGTGCTTCTTCTGTAAGAAGATGGGTCATTGGAAGCGGAACTGTCCGGCTTACATAGCGTCCCTTGATCCAAACAGGCCTAAGAAGAAAAAACAGCAAACAGTTGCTGCACAAGGTAATTATATGATAACACCTTGTAATTTTTCTATTTATGATTCTACTACTTGGGTATTGGATACCGGAAGTCCAATTAATATTTGCAATTCATTGCAGGGACTTCAAGTTAGTAGAAGATTCAAGAGTGGCGAAAGATTCCTGAACGTTGGAGATGGAAGATCAGTTCCAGTCCTAGCTTTAGGAGTCATTGAGCTTGTTTTTGAATCTAGAGTAGTCATATTAGATGATTGTCATTATTGTCCAACATTTTTAATGAATGTCATCTCTGTAGGCCTTTTGGCCAAAAATGGTTATTGCTTATCAATAAAAGAAAATTTTTGTGATATCATTTTGAATGGTATTAAAATTTTTCGTGGACAATTGAAATATGGCATTTATACTCTATCACTGCCTGTGAATGTAATGTACACCTCTAATAAACGCCCTAAGTTAGATAATGTCAATGAAGCCTATTTATGGCATTGCCGGCTAGGTCACATAAATAAAAACAGGATAAACAGGTTAGCCCAACAGGGCATTTTAGAAATCAATGATTGTGAATCATTGCCAACTTGTGAATCCTGTCTTCTGGGTAAGATGACCAAGTCACCTTTTTCTGGAAAGGGTGAACGAGCCAGCGATGTTCTTGGCCTCATACATACTGATGTATGTGGACCTATGAACGTAAGTGCCAAAGGTGGTTATGCCTACTTCAGAACCTTCACAGATGACCTATCCAGGTATGGGTATGTCTATCTGATGAAGCATAAGTCGGAATCATTTGAAATGTTCAAATGATTTCGTAATGCAGTAGAAAAACAGACTGGAAAGAGTATTAAGATCCTTCGGTCAGACCGAGGAGGATGTTGGGAACCCGCCCATGCCGCTGATATTTCAAAAATTTTCAGATGGCAGCGGAATCGGCATGCACGGGTTCGACGTTCATCGCATGAACGTTGTTTCGAGACCTTTCGTAATTAGGTAAGAATTAAAACTTTTAAAACTATTAGGAAGATCAAATCTTCACCTTGCGCGGGTAGATGATCACCGCAAATCTGAATTCGTGGTTTTGGAAGAGGGTTCGCTTGAAGCCGTTCAAACGTCCGGCCTCTACGGGTATCCACATGAAGCAGGATCCGATCCAAGCTTTCTATCTCACCGGGGTGCTAGCTCCCTTGCAGAGATAGCTTTGATGGCTGATGTCCTCCCTCTCAATCAACTCTTGATTGTGCTTAGAAGGAGGAAGAAGAAGGATGAAGAAGAGGAAGAAGATGATCCCCTACGCAGCCTTCTCTTGTTCCTTGTGTTGGATGAAGGAAGGGAAGGGAAGGAGGCCGCCAACACTTGGAGAGCTTTTCCCTTGCTTGCGGCTGAGAACACCAAGGAAAGGAGAGGGCCATGACTTGGAGGAAGAGAGGTTTTCAATACCTAGGGTGCCGGCCTCATAGTCCCTCTTATAGCCATCAAGGGCTCCTCCAAAGTTGGAGCCCTAGATAACTTTCCAAAGAGAGAAGGGGGGCGCCGGCCCCTCTCTTGCCGCACACAAGGAGAGGAGGAGGGGCGTAATCCCTCCTTCTTGTGATGCCCTAATCCTCTTCCAAAGAGGATTGGGTACCTCTCTTATGGTTTAATCCCAATCCAATTAGGATTAGCCAATTGGGTTCAATCTATGCTAGTCCTAATCCAACTAGGACTTGAATGAACCATGACTCAATTGAACTCTTCAATCCTAATCCAATTAGGAGTCATGTTGATTCATTAAATTATTAATTAATTTAGACTTAAGGAATCCTAATCCAATTAGGATTTGTTTAATTTTAGTCCTAATCCAATTAGGACTCTATTTGAATCCGAAGTCCTAATCTAATTAGAATTTCTAGGAATCCTACTCCAAGTAGGAATCCTATTTTAATTCAAAATTCCTAATCTCATTAGGATTGTGGGAATCCTATTCCAAGTAGGAATCCCAGTCCTACTCCAACTAGGATTTCCAGTCCTAATCCAATTAGGATTCTAGGAATCCTACCTGAAGTAGGACTCTTGTTTCAAGTCCAATTAATTAATTCCCTTGGTTCCTACTTCAACTTCTTTATCAATCAAATTGATTACTTGTGATTCTTAATCACGATTTCAACCATCGGATCGGTCAATACTTCTAGTGTGTGTGACCCCATAGGTTCTATTCTGACTGGTAGTGAGATATATTGTGATCTCTATCTCAATATCATTGAAAACTCCTTTCAATGGGTTGGAACGATTCCAACTCAACTCATTAGGGTTTATCGATCATCGAGATAATCCCTGTGAGTCCCACCATCCACCAGTGACACCTAGCAGCATGTAGTGGCTACCCAGCAGAATGGAATGATGAACCTCTAGGTGCAGTTAACATGTGATACAGTCCTACTATCGTGGATCCCTACAGGACGGAGGTCATGGACAACTCGTCAAACCCCATCGTCTGTCATATGTCAAGATTTATTCGACTTGAGTTCGATAGTGGAAAACTCTTTTTCCACTTTATATTACTGCCCTGGCCAAGGTCTTAGAACTCAGTCTAACAAATCACATAGGATCACTCCTCTTCTATCAAGGTCGATAGATTCCTTATAGGTGCATACCCTACTCCTACAGTGAATCTACTGCAGCCAATCTACACTGCATGGACCCATATGGCTAGAGACCATGTATGTGTGCAGTCAAACTACAATAACCTCACTGTGAGTAGCCGAAGCACCGCAGGTCAAAGGACCAGTCACACTACTGCAACATCAAGCAAGTCACTGACGAGTGGATAGACATCCAAGTGACTTCTTGTCTTGGTCACGCTCAGTACCCTTGTTCTCTAACAAGCACCTGCACTATCACTTCAGTGTCCCTACACTGTGGACTCAGTCTCGTCCATCCAGAAGGAAAGTGATCTGTGCACTGATCGGATCGATCACCATCCTCGTGATGATCCATTGATCAGGAGCATTTAGAAATTAATCACCAATGATACATGGCTCAAATTCTCAACTCTTGAGAATATGTATCATCATCTTATTAATTCCTTGGACGATTCATAGACACATAAACAATATGAATGAAAAGATGCCTTTTATTTATTCAATAATAAATTGTCAAGTACAAAATTATGTCCCTAGAATTAATAATGTGTCAGCCAGATTGGCTTCTAGGGCATACATCTAACAATCTCCCACTTGCACTAAAGCCAATTGGTCATATATCTTAGGCCCATCTTCTCAAGGTGGGCTTCAGTCTTTTGCTGACTCAGCTGCTTAGTGAATGGGTCCGCCACGTTATCCGCGGAGTCTACTCTCTGCACCTCTACATATTTCTTCTCCACATAGTCGCGTATGAGGTGAAAGCGCCGCTCTATATGCTTAGACTTCTGATGAGACCTTGGCTCCTTAGCAAGGGCTATGGCGCCATTATTATCGCAGTAGAGTGTTATGGCATCTGATGTCATCACGTCCAACTCTGCAATGAATTTCTTGAACCAAAAGCCTTCCTTAGCAGCTTCAGAGGCGGCGATGTATTCAGCTTCCATAGTAGAATCAGCAATGATCGGTTGTTTAGAAATCTTCCAATTTACCGTACCACCATTGCACAAGAACACATATCCAGATGTTGACTTCCTGTCATCGACATCAGTCATGAAGTCTGAATCTGTGTACCCTTCTACCTTTAACTCTGATGATCCTCCAAAAACCAAGAATAAATCTTTAGTTCTTCTCAAGTACTTAAGAATATTCTTCACAGCTGTCCAGTGTTCTTCACCTGGATTCGACTGATATCTGCTTGTGACACTCACAGCAAGAGCTATATCAGGTCGTGTACATAGCATGGCATACATGAGGCTTCCTATTTCCGATGCATAAGGAATCTTGCTCATGCGTTGAATCTCTTCAGATGTGTTGGGGCACATCTTCTTGGAGAGATGAATTCCATGCCTTAGGGGTAAGAGACCCCTCTTGGAGTTTTCCATGCTGAACCTCTTCAGCACCTCCTCTATGTACATCTTCTGTGAAAAGCCAAGCATCCTTTTAGATCTATCTCTATAGACCTTTATTCCCAAAATATAGGATGCTTCCCCAAGGTCTTTCATGGAGAATTCTTTTGACAACCAGACCTTGACCGAGGTTAGCATGGGAATATCATTCCCAATCAGGAGAATGTCATCTACGTACAGTACGAGAAAAACGACAGCACTCCCACTAACCTTTTTGTAAACACACGATTCCTCTTCGTTTTTGATGAAATCAAACGTTTTGATTGCATCATCGAAACGAGTGTTCCAACTCCGAGATGCTTGCTTTAGCCCATAGATGGACCTTTGCAGCTTGCAGACCTTGTGATCTCCATCACTGGAAGTGAAACCCAAAGGCTGTTACATATAGATATCTTCATCAAGATATCCATTCAGGAAAGCAGTTTTCACATCCATCTGCCAGATTTCATAATCATGAAATGCTGCAATGGCAAGCAATGTTCGGATGGATTTTAGCATGGCTACAGGTGAAAAGGTCTCCTGATAGTCAATGCCTTCGCGTTGACTATACCCTTTCGCCACAAGCCTTGCCTTATAGGTCTCTACCTCTCCATCCGAACCTATCTTCCTTTTGTAGATCCATTTGCATCCAATAGGTACAATACCTTCTGGTGGATCTACTAAGGTCCAGACTTGGTTGGAATGCATGGAGTCTAACTCTGACTTCATAGCTTCCACCCATTTCTCGGAATCGATATCAGATATCGCCTCGTTGTAGGTTTTGGGATCCTGTATGTGATCCCTATCTCCCACTAGGAACATTTCCTCGGTATCCTCTTCTAGTATACCTAAGTATCTATCGGGAGGATGGGAGACCCTACTAGATCTACGAGGTGGTTGAGGGACATCGTGTACTGGCTCTTTATGAATGGGTTCTATAGGATCCATGACTCGTTGCTTTTCAGAGACTTTCTCTTCAAGCTCAATTTTCCTCCCACTGCCTCTATCAAGGATAAACTGATTTTCCAAGAAGATGGCATGACGGCTCACAAACACATTGTGATCCTCTGAGACGTAAAAATTGTATCCTAATGACTCTTTAGGATATCCTATAAAACGAGCACTTATGGTCCTAGCCTCTAACTTGTCCGCCTGTAGTCGCTTGACGTGGGCCGGACATCCCCAAATCTTGAGATGACCCAGACTTGGTTTCTTACCATGCCATATCTCATACGGTGTGGTAGGAACGGATTTAGAGGGAACTCTATTCAATAAATAAATCGCTGTGAGTAAGGCATCTCCCCAAAGGAACATAGGTAAATCAGTGAAGCTCATCATGGACCTGACCATATCCAATAGGTTCCGATTCCTCCTCTCTGACACCCCGTTGAGTTGAGGTGTACCCGGAGGTGTCCATTGTGAGACTATGCCGTTTTCTTTGAGATAGTTCCGGAATTCTCTACTAAGGTATTCTCCTCCTCGATCTGATCGAAGAGCCTTAAGAGGTTTTCCAGTTTGTTTTTCTACTTCATTTTTGAACTCTTTGAACTTTTCAAAAGAGTCAGACTTGTGTCTCATAAGATACACATACCTATACCGTGAATAATCATCGGTAAAGGTAATGAAGTAAGAATAACGTCCCCTGGCTAGCACATCGAATGGGCCACATACATCTGTATGTATTAGGGTAAGTATTTCAGTGGTCCTCTCCCCATGTCCTACAAAGGGCAGTCTAGCCATTTTTTCTTGAAGACAGGACTCGCAAACTGGATATGACTCGGAAGTCAATGAGCCGAGAAGCCCATCTTTATCCATTTTGTTCATCCTATCCTCTCCAATATGGCCAAGTCTGAGGTGCCACAAATATCTTTGGTTTATCTCATCTCTGGATCTTTTGGATCCTTTGGCACTCACATCTTGCTCGGTAACATTCACAGATACATCCATATGTAAATGATAGAGACTGTCAATCATGAAACCACATGCGACTATTTTATTTCTTAAATAAATAGAACAGCAGTCTTTGTCAAATGTAAAAACATGACCTTCCTGTGCTAGACATGAAACAGAAATCAAATTTCTGCTAGCAACAGGTACATAATAGCAGTCTCTAAGTATTAAACTAAATCCAGACGGTAGTCGCAGATGGTAGGTGCCCACAGCCACAGCAGCAACTTTTGCCCCGTTGCCAACCCGAAGGGTTACCGCACCTTCCGCCAGCCTTCTACTTTCCTTTAGACCCTGCATGGTAGTGCACAAATGAGCACTAGAACCAGAATCTATAACCCAACTAGAAGTAGAAGAAACCGTTAGATTAGTTTCAATTATGAGCAAGTCTATACCTTCTGAAGGTGTGTCACCTTTCTTGTTCTTCAGGCTCTCGAGGTATGAAGGACAGTTTCTCTTCCAGTGGCCTTCGACATTGCAGTGGAAACATTTTCCTTTGTCGTTAGCCTTTTTCTTTTGAACTTCCTTCTTTGCCTTCTTGTCTTTCTTCTGCTTCTTTGCAGGCTTCTTTTTCTTCCAAGTAGACTTTCTCTTGGAACCAGAAGTCAACTCAGCAGCAAGGACATTGCCCCTTGAACCTTTCAAGGCTCCCTCAGCAGTTACCAACATGTTGATTAGTTCAGTCTTAGTGTATTCAATCTTATTCATGTGGTAGTTTACTATAAACTGACCAAATGAATCAGGAAGTGACTGTAGGATCAAATCCACTTGTAATTCCTTGTGCATGTCCATACCGAGCTTCTCAAGCTCCTCTAGGTCCTTGATCATGGTCAGACCGTGATCATGGACAGACTGCCCCTTGCGCATCTTCGCTTTGAAGAGCCTCTTGGACACTTCAAAACGAGCTATGCGACTCTGCTCACCATACAACTCTTGCAGGTGTGCCAGTATGTCCCTAGCAGTCTTTATATTTTCATGCTGGCATTGGAGTTCATTAGACATGGATGCCATCATATAGCATTTTACTCTAATGTCATCATCCAACCACTTTTTATGCATTTCACGCTGAACATCAGTAGGACGTGCTGGTAGTGTGGGGATATCTGAATCGAGTATGTAGCCTATCTTCTCACAGTCCAAAACTATTTTGAGATTTCTAAGCCAGTCTTTGTAATTGGTTCCGGTCAGTCAGTTGGTCTCAAGAATACGGGTCAAAGGGTTTGAAGCCGACATTGTATCTGCAGAGAGTAAAGATTCTAGTTAGACTTTTGTACTTGATCCTAATCTGTTTTAAGGTCTTTTAGGACAAATGTAACTCCCACTATTTTCTCGAATCCCTCACACTCCCCTGGTAGGAAAACGGAAATCCCACACGACTAGGGTTTCTAGTGGGTACTGCGGTCCCACCAATTTACATGCCACCTCACCTAACAGTTATTGGTGACACATAGATGGATGAGTGTACAACTCTTGTACAATGCTTCTCAAGCATGTTGCAGTGTAACTTGGTCTCTAAGCCATGAAGACCTCACCTAACAGTTATTGGTCCCATTTCTTAGTTAAGTCAGACCCACCGTATAACCGTAGGAATAAAGTCGTTATTGGGTCCTCACCTAACAGTTATTGGTGCCCAACCCCACCTTTACCCTACAACATCTCATGTCTATAGAGAGGTCCAGCCCCCCGATGCAACTTGACCACTGTGTCCAGCCGAGACAAATCAACATCAGAAAGGCCTTAGCAGCTCTACTACAGTGGAAGACCTATTGACTTAATATTGGTTAATCAGGTCTTAGTGTTTGCAACTTGAGCCCTTCATAAGAGGTAATCGAACAATTGGCCAGGTAAGCAGGTGGGAGGCTCCCCTTACTCAGAGAGTAAGGTCCTAATTAAGTAACCACCTTTCATGCTTTCCTAGACACCAATTAGATCAATTAATCTAATATGACTTGCTCATGTCGGTTCACTCTCGACTTGATTGAGGAGGTTTTGATTTAGGTCTCAATTGGGTTTGCTACATCACATGTAAACCTATCTACCCGACTCGCATTTACATCTCATGCAAACGGTACATCACAGGCAGTTATAATCGCAGCATCAAATAAAGTTAAACTTTAAATAGGTGATGATCATGGATTCTAATTAGGTCGTATTACAAGCACATGCACATCAATCGATCAAGTGGTCTTCAACTCTTGAATTGGTTCTAAGCCTCCTTGATTCGATCCTTGATCAACTCTTGATCCCATCGCCATCAACCGCTTAGATCATCTTTCATCTCATGCCTTTGCTTCAACTTGATCGTTGATGTACATCACATCACAGAAATACAACGAGATGTAAAATAAAAATAAAAATAAATTACATCTCCTTTTAGGAGGCACGCAGGCCTCTCAAAACATCAAATAAGATGCATGCAAGCATCTGAAAAATTACATGACATTGCAGATCACATCGCAGGTCATTACATTTGATACTAAAAGGGTTTGAATCCTATGATCATCACCGTATGCAACAATTATAATTTTCAGATCTGAAAACTAACTGATTATATCATGACATAGGTCGCTGATCATGCTAATCATGATTCTAAACTTTGTAATCCCATTAACAATGCAATTAGAATCATCTTTTTTATCACATAAAAATCAGCATGCAAAAATCAGCACCCCTGAAAAATCTGCATGCAGAATTTTTCAGCATGCATGATCATTCAATTTTCAGATCTAATAAGCCTTTAGATATTTAATTCTTACCTTAATCTACGAAGCCTAGGCTCTGATACCACTGTTGGGAACCCGCCCATGCCGCTGATATTTCAAAAATTTTTCAGATGGCAGCGGAATCGGCATGCACGGGTTCGACGTTCATCGCATGAACGTTGTTTCGAGACCTTTCGTAATTAGGTAAGAATTAAAACTTTTAAAACTATTAGGAAGATCAAATCTTCACCTTGCGCGGGTAGATGATCACCGCAAATCTGAATTCGTGGTTTTGGAAGAGGGTTCGCTTGAAGCCGTTCAAACGTCCGGCCTCTACGGGTATCCACACGAAGCAGGATCCGATCCAAGCTTTCTATCTCACCGAGGTGCTAGCTCCCTTGCAGAGATAGCTTTGATGGCTGATGTCCTCCCTCTCAATCAACTCTTGATTGTGCTTAGAAGGAGGAAGAAGAAGGATGAAGAAGAGGAAGAAGATGATCCCCTACGCAGCCTTCTCTTGTTCCTTGTGTTGGATGAAGGAAGGGAAGGGAAGGAGGCCGCCAACACTTGGAGAGCTTTTCCCTTGCTTGCGGCTGAGAACACCAAGGAAAGGAGAGGGCCACGGCTTGGAGGAAGAGAGGTTTTCAATACCTAGGGTGCCGGCCTCATAGTCCCTCTTATAGCCATCAAGGGCTCCTCCAAAGTTGGAGCCCTAGATAACTTTCCAAAGAGAGAAGGGGGGCGCCGGCCCCTCTCTTCATGCCGCACACAAGGAGAGGAGGAGGGGCGTAATCCCTCCTTCTTGTGATGCCCTAATCCTCTTCCAAAGAGGATTGGGTGCCTCTCTTATGGTTTAATCCCAATCCAATTAGGATTAGCCAATTGGGTTCAATCTATGCTAGTCCTAATCCAACTAGGACTTGAATGAACCATGACTCAATTGAACTCTTCAATCCTAATCCAATTAGGAGTCATGTTGATTCATTAGATTATTAATTAATTTAGACTTAAGGAATCCTAATCCAATTAGGATTTGTTTAATTTTAGTCCTAATCCAATTAGGACTCTATTTGAATCCGAAGTCCTAATCTAATTAGGATTTCTAGGAATCCTACTCCAAGTAGGAATCCTATTTTAATTCAAAATTCCTAATCTCATTAGGATTGTGGGAATCCTATTCCAAGTAGGAGTCCCAGTCCTACTCCAACTAGGATTCTCAATTCTAATCCAATTAGGATTCTAGGAATCCTACCTGAAGTAGGACTCTTGTTTCAAGTCCAATTAATTAATTCCCTTGGTTCCTTCTTCAACTTCTTTATCAATCAAATTGATTACTTGTGATTCTTAATCACGATTTCAACCATCGGATCGGTCAATACTTCTAGTGTGTGTGAACCCATAGGTTCTATTCTGACTGGTAGTGAGATATATTGTGATCTCTATCTCAATATCATTGAAAACTCCTTTCAATGGGTTGGAACGATTCCAACTCAACTCATTAGGGTTTATCGATCATCGAGATAATCCCTGTGAGTCCCACCATCCACCAGTGACACCTAGCAGCATGTAGTGGCTACCCAGCAGAATGGAATGATGAACCTCTAGGTGCAGTTAACATGTGATACAGTCCTACTATCGTGGATCCCTACAGGACGGAGGTCATGGACAACTCGTCAAACCCCATCGTCTGTCATATGTCAAGATTTATTCGACTTGAGTTCGATAGTGGAAAACTCTTTTTCCACTTTATATTACTGCCCTGGCCAAGGTCTTAGAACTCAGTCTAACAAATCACATAGGATCACTCCTCTTCTATCAAGGTCGATAGATTCCTTATAGGTGCATACCCTACTCCTACAGTGAACCTACTGCAGCCAATCTACACTGCATGGACCCATATGGCTAGAGACCATGTATGTGTGCAGTCAAACTACAATAACCTCACTGTGAGTAGCCGAAGCACCGCAGGTCAAAGGACCAGTCACACTACTGCAACATCAAGCAAGTCACTGACGAGTGGATAGACATCCAAGTGACTTCTTGTCTTGGTCACGCTCAGTACCCTTGTTCTCTAACAAGCACCTGCACTATCACTTTAGTGTCCCTACACTGTGGACTCAAGTCTCGTCCATCCAGAAGGAAAGTGATCTGTGCACTGATCGGATCGATCACCGTCCTCGTGATGATCCATTGATCAGGAGCATTTAGAAATTAATCACCAATGATACATGGCTCAAATTCTCAACTCTTGAGAATATGTATCATCATCTTATTAATTCCTTGGACGATTCATAGACACATAAACAATATGAATGAAAAGATGCCTTTTATTTATTCAATAATAAATAGTCAAGTACAAAATTATGTCCCTAGAATTAATAATGTGTCAGCCAGATTGGCTTCTAGGGCATACATCTAACAGAGGAGAATACCTTTCCGGTGATTTCTTGACTTATCTAGAGGAGAATGGGATTCTCTCACAATGGACCCCTCCAGGAACACCTCAGTACAATGGTGTATCCGAAAGGAGGAATCGAACTCTGTTAGACATGGTTCGATCCATGATGGGGTTTACTAGTCTGCCTCTATCTTTTTGGGGTTATGCTTTAGAGTCTGCGTGTATAATACTAAATAAGGTTCCAAGTAAGTCTGTTGAGAAGACTCCATATGAGATATGGACTGGGCGTAAGCCGACACTTTCATACCTTAGGGTTTGGGGATGTCCGGCTTATGTTAAACATTCTCAAACTGACAAACTTGGTCCTAGGTCCGATAAGTGTTATTTTGTAGGGTACCCCAAGGAAACTAGGGGTTATTACTTCTACCTTCCTAATGAACAAAAGGTGTTCGTAGGACTTAAGGCAACCTTTTTGGAAAGAGAATTCCTTAGTGAAGGAATTGTTGCCTCTAAAGTTGAACTTAGTGAAGTTCAGCAGGTGGAAGATTTAACACAATCTACTGAACCCACAGAACCGGATTCAATTAGATCAAACCCGGAGCCCAATGTAGAAGCACCATTAAGGCGATCAGGTAGAGTACTGCGTCAAGTGGATAGATACTATGGTTTCTTGGTCCAAGACGCAGATCCCATTGAGCTCGATGAGAACAATGAGGATCCGATCACCTATATGGATGCTATGCAGAGGTCCGACTCTGAGTTATGGCTTAACGCCATGAGATCCGAAATGGAATCCATGGAAATCAATAGTGTATGGACACTAGTTGATCCACCCGAAGCGATAAAACCCATAAGGTGCAAATGGATCTTCAAAAGAAAGAGAGGCGCAGACAGAAAGGTGGAGACCTATAAAGCCCGTCTGGTTGCCAAGGGGTATCGTCAATGTTATGGCATCGACTATGACGAGACTTTTTCCCCTGTGGCAATGCTAAAATCTATTCGGATCATGCTTGCTATTGCAGCATATATGGATTATGAAATCTGGCAAATGGATGTGAAAACAACTTTTCTAAATGGAGAGCTGGGAGAAGAGGTGTATATGATACAACCTGAGGGTTTCACATCCACAAACGAGTCCAAAGTATGCAAGCTACAAAAGTCTATTTATGGACTTAAGCAAGCTTCTCGAAGTTGGAACATACGTTTCGATAAAACTATCAAAACGTATGGCTTCGTTAAGAACGAAGAAGAACCTTGTGTCTACAAGTGGACTAACGGTTCAGTGATCACATTCCTTGTCTTGTATGTGGATGACATTCTCTTAATTGGAAATGACATTCCTGCATTGCAGAATGTGAAACTCTGGTTGTCATCACAGTTCTCCATGAAGGATTTGGGTGAAGCATCCTACATCCTAGAGATGAAGATCTATAGAGATAGATCTAAGAGGTTGCTTGGATTATCCCAATCCACGTACATCGACACTATGTTGAAGCGGTTCAATATGGAGAATTCCAAGAAGGGCTATCTTCCGATAGGCCAAGGAATTTCTCTCTCTAAGAAAGATTGTCCGACAACTTCCGAAGAGAGAGAGCGTATGAGTAGAATCCCATATGCTTCTGCAGTAGGTTCTATTATGTACGCCATGACATGTACAAGACCGGATGTTGCTTACTCACTAGCAGTAGCGAGTAGGTATCAGTCTGATCCGGGTGAGAACCATTGGAAGGTGGTGAAAACCATCCTTAAGTATTTAAGAAATACTAAGGACTAATGGTTAATCTATGGAGAATCTGACTTAAAACTTGTGGGGTTTACAGACTCTAGTTTTCAGTCAGACCATGATGACAGTAAGAGTATGTCTGGATTTGTGTTTACCCTGAATGGAGGAGCAGTCTGCTGGAAAAGTTCCAAGCAGCATTCAGTAGCCGATTCTGTATGCGAAGCAGAGTATGTTGCTGCATCAGATGCGGCAAAGGAAGCTGTTTGGATCAAGAAGTTTGTAAATCAACTTGGTGTTGCTCCCTCAATCAACGGTCCAGTTCTTTTGTATTGTGACAATACTGGAGCCATTGCATAAGCAAAGGAGCCAAAGTCTCACCACAGGACCAAGCACATTCTGCATCGCTACCACCTTGTACGAGAGATCGTGGAACGAGGTGACGTCAATCTTCAGAAGATTGATGGAAAGGAGAACCTAGCTGACCCATTCACTAAAGCCCTTTCTGTAAAGGAGTTCGATTATCACAAATCGAAGATGGGTATAAGATACTGTACAAATTGGTTTTAGTCCAAGTGGGAGTTGTTGGGAATTGTGTCCCAAAGCCAATTTATTAGTTGTAAGAAATTGAATTATGTATATGTTTTATTAAAATGAATAAAAATTTATTCTGGCAATTTTCTATTCATCACAAGTGTTGCATCTTCAAATTGAACTCCTGTGTATTGTGATGAAGTCCTTAGGACTAATTTAGTGATAAAAGAGGTTTTATCATTTAGTCCTTAAACCAGTTCGCGACCAAATGACGAGCTGTCAATTGGACGATAGCTATGTCAAGTATAGGTCGTTGTGTGCCATTTAGTTGGTTGTCCTCTTAAACCAAGGAGTGTGGAGACACTGTATGGCATACAGGTAAGATGTAGGAGTACATCGTCACTGAATAGTGACTCACCTGCGTAGCACTCCACTGTCGGGAGTTAGCTCGTAAAACGTATGGGCATAAGTACCCCTTAGACCTGAGACTGTCACGGTGACTTGCAAGCAACTCACTATACTTAGGCACTGGATGACCTGAATTTCTAATTCAGGGATCAGAAGGATGCTGGGTGCAGTCAAGTACTCGCGAAGTCTGTGTATGAGTCAAGATGGGATTGACCACTTCAGATTTTAGGAGTTGATGTCTTACTGTATTTCAATTCAGTAAAACCTTGGCCAGGGTAAACCAAGTGATAAGTCACTTGATTTGATTAATTGAAATACACTATGAATGACCGGACCCAGAGTTCGACAGTCCACTCTGAGGTCATCTTGAGCATCGAAGGTCATAGGGATGAATTATACAACAACCATACGTCTAGGTTCTTGAATGTTGCTTTGTATATTTGACCTATCCGGACGTCGGGTATCATTGCTAGATGGTCACCTCGATTAGTGCATGGAGTAGTCCATGTACTACCGGCTTAGTGTTCGAACCTATCGGAGTCACGCACATTAGTCAAGCTAAGTAGGAAGGTCTTGACCCAATCTAATTAAGAATTAAATTATGGGTCATTTGGAATTTGGCTCTATCTATGTTCAGCTAGCACTGAACATGAGGTACATGCTAAATTTCATGGATGAACAACTAATTAAGTCTGTATTTCGGGTCAATCAAGTTTTAATTAATATAATTGAACTTGATCAGGACTCAATTGTTGAGATTGAATTTGATTGGGTCTAAATTAGTGTAATTGGGCTCGATCATGATTTAATTGGGATTTAATTTCGTATTTGTTCTGATCTAAGTCGGACTTGGATCAAGCCGAAACTAGACCCAATTGAATCTCCTATGAGTCAGACTCATGTGGAATTTTTTCAGGTCAAAAATTCATTCAAATGGGCTGCAAAGTTGGTTTAGAACCAAATTGACTAACTTATGATCAAATGGGCTAACCCATTTGTATCACAAGTTGACTTTTCCCATTTAGAGTGGTTGCTGACCGTGAATAAATCCCATGGACCCGTGGACCACTCCCTTCACATGGACCCTTAGCACCTTTTTTTGTGAGCCGCGACTCACCTGGGACGCACGCGTCCGCAACCCTTCCGACCGTCGATTGCGCGGCCAACCGGCCTCCGGCCAGACGGCCGACTGGACCGGAATGTGCGATTTTGAACCGCCAACATTCCAGTCCAGTTTGATTTTTGAAATCCAGCAATAATTGACATTAATCACTGTTTTATTCCCCTGTTGTTTTTGAAACAATCGTTATCAAATTCATTCATATTTGATAATGAATGAATTCAATAACGCTAGACCATTTACGCCTCTTAACTCCTCTCAGCGTTGGCCTATTTGTAGGCCACCGTTTCCTCTCGAATGCAGTGAGAGGGAAAATTTTCTTGGGAAGAAAACGTGAGACAGAGAGATCGGTTTATTCTGTGAAGAAGAAGAAGAGTGAGGAAGGAGTTCCTCTCTCTCTCTGGTGGTTTGGAGTTCGGCCCAGGTCCGGCGTCCTCTCCTCCCTTCCATTCCTCTGTGATCAGGATCAAGAGACGGGTGTCTCTTCGGCCTAGGCGTGCTGTGAACAAACGGGAGAAAGAAACCGAAGAAAGAAAGAAAGAGAAGAAAGAAAGAAATAGGAAGGTCCTTTTTCTAGTTTTCCTTTCTTCCAAGGGTCCTTTTGCAAAAGATTGTTTTGCACGAGTAAAGACATCATCTAACCTTCTTGCGAAGCTTGACGTGCGTGCGAAGTAGAGGACTTGCAGATCCAGGCCTTGCAGAGCTACCTTCAGGGATCTAGATTCAGATCCAGATTCAAATTACCTCGACCAACTTCCGCTACGAGCTTGAGGTAATTTTACATAAAAGTTAAATTTAATATTTATAATTGTTATAAATAAAATAAAAAAATTTTAAAACTGATTTTTCATGCCTGGCGTTCGATTTTATCGGACAACTCGAGAAATGTTTCCTTCAATTAGTGCAATGCTTTTATGATGGATTGTCTGATCGAAACCGTCAGATGGTTGATGCTTCTTGTGGGGGAACTTTCATGCTTAAAAATGAGCATGAAGCATGAGAATTATTTGAAAATCTCAACGAAAACTCCCTCCACCATGCTTCCTGTTCCATCAAGCACCCCCGAGTTCTCAAAGAAAAGGGACTATTTGTGAAATAAGTCATTCTATGGACCTGTCTAGCAAGGTAGATGCATTGTCCCATAAGATTGACCTACTGATGATGGGAGGACATGTCGTTAACTCTTCCCAAGCACAAGTGTGTGCTATCTGTTCTAGCCCATCTCACCCTATTCATGAGTGCCCCTCAGCATCCCAATTCTCCGAACTCGTGCAAGAACACATCAATGCTGCTCAAACACAGCCCAGACCAGGTAATGACCCATTTTTCAATACATATAACCCGGGATGGCGCAACCATCCAAACTTTTTTTGGAAGCAGCAAGCTTCGAATACTGCCCAACCCTACTTCCAAAATTTTCAAAACCCTCAGAATTTTCAAACCCCACAAAATATTCATCCCTACCGTCCTTCGACTCAATTTCAACACACTACTCCTCCACCCCATAGAAACACAGCCTTTGAGGAGAAAGTGTTGACCTCCCTTCAAGGTTTGGAAACTATTATACAATTGGTGCACTCTCACACGCAATCTATCGCCAAGCTAGAATCCCAAATGGGGCAACTAGCTAATGCACTGAACAAGCGAGAGGAAGGAAAGCTTCCAAGCCAACCAGTGAGTAATCCTAGGGGACAATACATGGCTCAAGAAAATCAACTAAATACAATTCATCATGAACAAGCCAATGCTTTGACTACCCTAAGGAGTGGACGTATAGTAGACAATAGGATTGGGGAGGATAACAATAAGAAAGGTGACGAAGAGGATAAGAATGTGTCAAAAGAAAATCTAAAACCTTCTTCTTTTTCTTCCGCTAGTCCACCTTCTGCCAAAACTCACATTCCAAAAGTCCCATTTCCTGACGCTCTTAATTCATCCTCTCCCTTTGGCAAAAAGAAAACTTCTCTAGAGGAGATGATGGAGGTTTTTAAACAAGTCAAAATCAACCTCCCGCTTCTTGATGCTATTAGACAAGTTCCCTCCTATGCCAAATTTTTCAAAGACCTTTGTACCCAAAAACGAAAATCTAGAACGCATGTGCCTAAAAAGGTCTTCCTAACTGAGCAAGTGAGTTCTATTCTCCAACACAACACCCCTCCGAAATTCAAATATCCTGGTGCTCCCACCATCTCCTATGTCTTAGGAAATAATTTTATTGATCGAGCACTCTTAGATCTAGGGGCAAGTGTCAACCTTTTACCTTACTCAGTTTATGAGAAACTTGGGTTAGGTGAGTTAAAACCAACCTCGGTATCCCTTCAATTGGCTGATCGATCTGTAAAAACACCACGTGGGATAATTGAAGATGTTCTTGTCAAGGTAGACAAATTCTATTTTCCAGTAGATTTTATCGTCCTTGATATGAAATATGAGCCTAATCCTAAGAAACAAATCAATTAGTCGTTGACCCCTAGGGACATTCGAGCTCAATAGGATGAAGATCACCGAAAGTTGCACCAATTTCGCTCTGTGGCTCAGTTGATGTCTAGGCAAGCTTTGTCCCTATAAGGGAGATAGTTCATCTGTTCGAGGTAAGTGGTTTTTAAGTGGGACCTTTGCAACGCATCGTGACCCCCCTACTTACCTGGGAACTTACCTGGTCAACTCAGTCATTAGACCGGATTGGAGGCTTAGGTGCCCTCTTCAAACCAGTTAGGAGCTGTCTAGTGATTTTAGGGCAAACATAAGGAATTGATGTGTTTTTCTTTTAATGCATGCTTGACTGCACTTGACTGATTAGAAAAGCATTAGTGTATGCTAGGGTGTCGTTCCAGATCTTCTGAATTAGTACCTTTTGATTCTGAAATAGAGTGTTCTATTAGGGCCCTTCGAGCTGAAATCCACACCTATAGAACCATAGGATCTACACCACTTGTCGAGATGGCTGAAGAGCAACCCAAACTGCTAAAGGAGTACTTCACTCCTTCCATTTATACCTCACCATCTTGTATTCGACTTCCTGATACCACTGCTGCTGTGCAGTTTGAAATTAAGTCTAGTATCATCCAAATGCTTCCCTCTTTTTATGGACTCAACAATGAAGACCCATACAAACATTTGGATGAGTTCCTTGAGGTCTGCACTACTGTCAAAATTCAGAACTTCACTGATGATGCTCTGAAACTTAGGCTGTTTTCTTTTTTCCATAAGGATAGAGCTAAACAATGGCTCCATTCATTAGAAGCCAATTCTATTCTCTCTTGGGCTCAAATGCAACATGAATTTCTGAAAAAATATTTTCCAATAGGAAGAATGAACCAATTTAGGCGTGCTATCACGAGCTTCTCCCGATCTGATGGGGAAGAATTTCATGAAACTTGGGAAAAATTTAGAGACTTACTCCGAAAATGCTCGCATCATCAAATACCCAAATGGCAACTAGTGCAATGTTTCTATGACGGATTGACTGAACGAAACCGTCAGATGATCGATGCCGCATGCGGGGGAACTTTCATGCTTAAGAGTGAGCATGAGGCATGGCAGTTGTTTGAAAACCTCAATGAAAATTTCCTCCACCATGCCTCCTCTGCTCATCAAGCACCCCCGAGTTCTCAAAGAAAAGGAACCATATATGAAGTTAGCCAGTCCATAGGTCTATCTGACAAAGTAGATGCACTATCCCGCAAGTTGGACCAGCTAATATCTAAAGAACAGCTTCCAAACGTTCCCCAAGCACAAGTGTGTACTCTCTGTTCTAGTCCGTCTCATACTGTTTTTGAGTGCCCTTCGGCAGCTCAATTCCCAGAATTTGTGCAAGAACAAGTTAATGCTGCCCAAGCACAATCTCGACCGGGTAATGATCCGTTTTCTAACACTTATAACCCAGGGTGGTGCAACCATCCAAACTTTTCTTGGAAGCAGCAGACTCCTAATACCTCCCAGCCTTATTCCCAAAATTTTCAACCGTTTCAGAATGTTCATCCGAACCGTCCTCCTACTCACTATTCATAATTTCAACATGTCCCTCATCCAGCACCCCAAAGAAACACAGCCTTTGAGGAGAAAGTGTTGACCTCCCTTCAAGGTTTGAAAACTATTACATAATTGGTGCACTCTCACACACAATCTATCGCCAAGCTAGAATCCCAAATGGGGCAACTAGCTAATGCACTGAACAAGCGAGAGGAAGGAAAGCTTCCAAGCCAACCAGTGAGTAATCCTAGGGGACAATACATGGCTCAAGAAAATCAGCTAAATACAATTCATCATGAACAAGCCAATGCTCTGACTACCCTAAGGAGTGGACGTGTAGTAGACAATAAGATTGGGGAGGGTAAGAATAAGGAAGGTAAAGAGGAGGAGAGAAATGTATCATATGAAAATCCAAAACCTTCTTCTTCCTCAGTTAGTCCACCTTCTGCCAAAACTTACATTCCAAAAGTCCCATTTCCTGACGCTCTTAATTCATCCTCTTCCTTTGGCAAAAAGAAAACTTCACTAGAGGAGATGATGGAGGTTGATGACCCAAAGATTGATTTAAAGATTGATTTTGATGATCACAAAACCTTGAAGTATAAATACTAATGTTTGTGTTGCAAGAAGAAAGATTATTTATTTTGCAAGGAATATAGCAAGTTGGAAGAATTCAAGAAGGCCTCCAAAGCTCTCAAGAAAAGTTAGAAGAAAGCCACACCTCATTGGCCCAAGATTCAAGTTCAAAGGCTTCAATTTAGAAGAGCAAGTTTTAAGAAAAATTCAAAGGAAAGGCACTCGAGTCGACTCCTACAGTTCCGAGTCGACTCCAAGGAGCAACAGACAGCCGGACAGAAAGATTCATCTCAGAACCTGTCAACGAGTCGACTCCTGAAGAGCGCGAGTCGACTCCAATGCTTGCCGAGTCGACTCCAGGGTAGTACGAGTCGACTCCAGGGAGTTACAGACAGAAAGACAGAGAAGTTATTTTGGACCCTAAGAGCCGAGTCGACTCCGGAGAAACTCGAGTCGACTCCGATGGTTGGCAGGTCGACTCCAAAGGAAGCGAGAGTCGACTCCCAGTGTGATACAAAGCAAAAGTCAGAGAGCAACTTTCGGACACTGAGAGCCGAGTCGACTCCAAGGCAGCGCTACCTCAAAAAGACAGAAGACTGCTTTTCGGATACTGAGAGCCGAGTCGACTCCAAAACAGTTCGAGTCGACTCCAGGACGGCACGAGTCAAAAGACAGAAGATTGGGAGTTCGGACTCTGAGCGCCGAGTTGACTCCTAGAATTTTCGAGTCGACTCGAGTGAGCAAACTTGAAAAATACATCTCAGGATTTCTTGGAACGAGTCGTCTCCAAAGATGCCAGGTCAGCTCCGGACATTGGGGAGTCGACTCCAGGTTGAGTCGAGTCGACTCCAAGTCGAGACAGCACTTTAATTCAAATCTGGAACAATTGCCGAGCCATCTCCAGAAAAGCACGAGTCAACTCCTGCACCAGGCGAGTCGACTCCAAATCGCACGAGTCGACTCCAATCCCAATAGAAACATTGTCAGGAGTTGCAGAATGTGCAGAACGGCTCTATTTTTGTCTCTAACGGCTAGATTTGTGTTCCCACACTCTCTAAAGCTATAAAATCAAGGGGAGAGCAAGAGGAGAAAATATGGAAGAGGGAGAGAACACTTAGGAAAGAGATCTCAAAGAAAAATCTCCCAAGAGCACAAAAGGGCCATTCAAAGCAAAATAGAGAGAAGAAGAGCATCCAAGTGAATCCCAAAGCTTCCTCTTCAACTGTGTGCTGCCTTGCGTGATCCTCTACTCATGCAAAATCAGAAGAGGGTCAAGAGAAGAAGAAGCCGAGTTCCTCCATCTACGAATCAGTTTGAGGGCTTCTTCTCTTTACTTTACTTATTTATAGTTGCTATATTTGCTTAAGTTAAGAAGCTTGTATTTCCTTTAAATTCTTTGTCTAATATCTTGTAACTTGATTCAATCAAGGAATTGAATCAAGGGGTTAAGGTTTGTTGGTGAGCCAAAGGAAAAACCAACGGTGTTAAGGTTGGTTGGTGAGCCAAAGGAAAAACCAATGTTGTAAGGTTGTGGTTGGTGAGCCTTTGGGAAAACCAACTGGGTTGGATTGTGAGCCCGAGAAAACAATCGGTTGGTTCTAGTCGGTGAGCCTGTGAAAACCGACCGAGTTCGTTGTGATCTCGCAAAACAACAAGTTGGGTTGTGAGCTTGTAAAACAACCGGCTGTAATCTGGAGGATTATAGTGAAATTCCCAAGAGGTCTTGGGGAGTGGATGTAGGTGCTGGGGTGCACCGAACCACTATATGTTTGTTGTGTTTGTGATGCTTTTTGTCATTGTCTAACTTGCTCACTTACTTACTTAGATAAATTGCTGGCTTAACTCTTATCTGCGCATCCTTTAAGTTGCAAGCATATTCAATTTACTTAATCAAGTCTCATTCAATAAATCAAACTGTTGCTAAGTTTAAATTCCACTGTGCATCTATACAACTTAGCATAATTAATTGAAAAGTTTTATAAGTAGTATAAAAGTTTTAAAAGACCCAATTCACCCCCCCTCTTGGGTTGTATCTACTGGGCAACAAGTGGTATCAGAGCAGGTGCTCAAATATTATTTGTAGTCTTAACCAACTAGAGCCAAAGATCATGACAACCCCACATAACGTATTACTTGCTGAGGGACTTTCCACAAACAGACCTCCACTGTTTGATGGATCTAACTATATTCAATGGAAAGCCAGAATGAAAATCTTTACTCAATCACAAAACTATGAGTTATGGAATGTCATAACAAATGGCCTACACACACCCACGAAATTAATTGAAAGTATGTTCGATAAAAATTTGGCTGAACTAAATGCTAAGGCTATGAACCTTCTCTACTGTGCATTTAATAAAAATATTTTCAACCAAATTTGTATATGTTCATCTGCCAAACAAATATGGGATACTCTTGAAGCAACTTATGATATTTTCGAAGAACCCCATGTTAGTTTACTTGAGGATAATTGCAAGACTAATATTGAGCATGCAGGAAACACTCTAAATCAGGAAGAAAGATTCAAAAGCTTCCTAAAGACAAAGAAGAAGAGGAAGCTAGAAGAAAGGAAGAAAGAGATAAAAAGGAAGAAAGCCTTGACCAAGAAAGAGTCAAGCAAGAAATTAAAAGTTAGGAGCAACAATGATGATATTAGCTCCAAGGAACTACAAGAGGTAACTAACTCGTGTTTTATGGCACTAAAAGATAAAGTAGAATCTGAATCTAATAAATTTCATGAAGAATATTCTTATGATGAACTATTAAATGCTTTTCATGATTTGTATAGTGAATGTAGAAAATTAGCTATCAAAAATAAAAATCTTAAAAAGCTAAATCTCGAAATCTCAAAAGGAAAAAATTCTATTGCTGAAATATATGACAAACTAAATTCTGAAAATGAAAGCTTAAGGTTAAATTCAGAACAATTGATTCAGAAAAATTAGAATTTAATTAAAAAAAATCAAAACTTAAGTGAAGAAATTAACCAATTAAAATCTTTTATTAACAAATTCACTGTAAGTTCAGAAAGATTAAAAATAATGTTTGAAAGCCAATATGTTGCTTATGATAAATCAAAATTTGGCTTGACTCCTTTACTTAATAATAAATCTCTAGAGGAAAAGGTTATCAATTCACCAAGCAAACCATTAAATAAGATAACTTATTTCAAACATGAAAAGAATGGGCATAATAACTTTACCTATCGTTCTAACATAATTAAATCAAGTGGTAAAGTTATTAAAATTAAACAAATCTGGGTTCCAAAAGGAACCATATGTCCTAACTCTCAAGGACCCAAGCAAGCTTGGGTACCCAAAATGAAAATATGAGGATGTAGACATAGATGTGCCAAGATACCCATGGAACAAATAGATTCATACAAATGGGTGTTCTAGACACACGTCAAAAAATGAAACTTAAAACATACTTATGAAAAGTAATTTTAAATAAAAAATAAATAATAATAATAATAATGAAATCAGTAATCCTTGCATCTCATCATTATTTTTGCTTTAGTATTTGATTAAAATATGAATTGCAAGTATTGACCAATTTTGAGATATAGAAAATACTTTTGGAAATATAATCACTTCATCTTATAGTATACTTTACTCACCATTGGATAAGTTGCTAAATGATTAATCAATTTATTAAGAATAACTCTATGAATTCTCTATATGCTTGATTGAGAGTTTTTATCCATGGCATTATTGTTTATTGATCATAGATATGATAATGTGTACTTGGTGTGCTTTTGAATATATGCACTATGAATACCAAGATTAAAGAAACCATCTTTGGCATATAAAATCAACTCATGCTAGTATGTACTGAATCTCAAAAGACCTTACCATTAGCTTACTCAGATTATCTTCCGAAAGGTCAAAGTTTGCTATGCATGCTAACTAAGAAAACAAACTAAAAAATCAATTTCTAAATCTAAAGATGTTGTTTCCATCACTAAGTTTTCAAAAGCTTACATTGGATTTGTTCTTGGCAAATAAAATTGAAATATTTTCTGTATTTGCTAAATCTTGTAAAAGTGTTTCAAATGATAAAGGTTTCCAAACTGTGAAGATAAAGAGTATCATGGCACAGTGTTGAAAACCAAAATCCTGATAAAGTTTATACAGAAATTAATTATTTCAGCACCAAGGACACCTTAAATAAAATAGGGTTAATAGAATTCTTGAAGAAATGAAAAAGACAATTGTGTATGATAGTCATCTACTTAAATATTTTTTTAAAGCTATCATCACTGCTTGTCATACATATGATTTCTATTAAATCTATTTTTGATGAGAACTCCTTTTGATCTTCTGAAATATTGAAAATGATCTATTGCATATCTTTCATATTTTTCAGTAGTTTATGTTATGCTTGATATGGTCTTTTGGAAATAATGCCAAATCTGATAAAGATATTTCTATCCTTGGATATCATTCATCAAGCAATGCATATAGAACATTCAATGAAAAGATTCGAGTTGTAGAAATATCAATTCATTTTATTCTTTATGAGACTAATAATTTATTATCAAGAAACTGAAATTTAATTATATTTGTATATGGTTAATCTCTTACATATAACAATCTGAAAACTTGTTAATCACTAGAACCAAATTGAGTTTTTCAGAAATGCACTTAATGAAGAGAAATTGATCTTGATGAAATTCTTGCATAATTAGAAGTAAAGATCACTATTATCATTTGCTTGCTTCATGAGCTTTATATTCTGTCAAATGAATGTGTAGAAAACACTCATTACAAATATGATAAAGTAATATGTGATTTGGAACAAGCACCAAAAACATGATATAAAAGCTTGAGTAACTTTTTGATAGAAAGTAATAGTGATAAATCTATGCATCAAAAAGAAGAATTTGTGATATCACTCTTGGTTCTACAAACAAGGATTTATATGAAGATTTTACTAAGCTCATGCAAGGTGAGTTTGAAATATGTATGATGAATGAATTAACATTTTCTCTCAAACTCCAAATTAAGACAAACTTCATTGACCAAAGTTAGTCCACAAGAAACTCTCATAGAAGATTGGCATAAAGAAGGTATGTCTATGACCCCATCTTGTAGAATTTGAAAAGGATGAGCAAAGTAGATCTATTGTTTTAAAGCTGTATTGAAGCATGATAGAATAATTATTTTATCACACAGCTAGTAGATCAGATTGTATGCTCATTATGTGACCTTATGAAAGACTTCATTCTAACTTTAATGAATCGTATTTTATTGATAACAAATAAATCATAATCTGAATTTTGATAGAAACAACTGTTTAAGATAAGTTGATTAAAACTTAGCTAGCATGTCTTGTTGATAATTATCTTAAGCAAATAAAATCTAAACTAAATTGATTTAGAAAATAAGAAACTGATTTAACCTTGATAAATCTTCCTAGTGCCTCACATGCTTGTCCTTGAACCATCTTCGTTAATGAAACTATTTCTTTAGTTCAAGTGATATGTGCTTGCTTATATTTAGGCAATCTCTTGAGTAAAGTGACTCAATATTCAACTATTGTCATATCTTATATTGAGTCATCTGGTTAAAAAATATGTTGGATGAATGGTTTGTATCTTGAAGAAACTAATGACTTTCTTTCAAGAAAGAAAAGGAGTTTGTTAATAATGCAGGATCCTTGAGCAAGAAAATGAGAGATCTCAACTTGAAGGATATCTCCATGTAAGATACAATAAACATTCACATGCAAACAAGAGAGAGGACCTTCTTCAGCCAAACGTTCATACATAAGAAATCTAGTAGGTATTTGACTGAAGAATGCAGAATGAATTGGTAATTCTAGATACTTCTCTCATAAATTAATTGAGCAAAGTCAATAACTTAAATCTTATTATGGCATGATTAAGGTCTTTAATTATAAATTTTTGATATCATGTCTATATATATATATATTGATTGACTTATACTTTTAGAAATTGTTTCATGGTTTGCCCAAACTAAAATATATCTTTGCCTATGTCATAACCATGAAATACACAAGTTTATGCTTAAAATTTTGATTTAAAATAACTTGTGAGAAATTATGAATCCTTGAGCACAATGAAAATGTTGTTTGCATGATATACATCTATATGATACATAAGATTATTTCTTTATTCTACTCTTTCATGTAAATTACTTGAGAATAACAAAAAGAGAGAGAGATAAAGAAAAGAAAATGGATATTATTCAAGAGATGTAAAATCTAAGCAAAGGCAAATACTCCAATCTTAAGAAAAAGCAAAACAAGCATAATATATTCGGCACATTTGGAACGGATAAAATTCGCAATTAATTACACTTAAACAGGGAGAGTTTGAAGTGAACTTTACAAATTTTCTATATTGCTCATCATAGGGATGGTGCCAATGGGGAGGCTAGTGGTAGTACCCGGCACTATTTGACCCAACTATTCGGTGTAGGGTATATTAGGGACGGCACAAGAGGGAGGCTAGTGGTAGTACCTCGTGCCCCTTCCAACTCCACCGGATAGGGAGCAAATAGAGTATAGAGCATAATAAAGTAAAAATGAAAAACAAAGTAAGTGAAAGTATATAAAAAGAATCAAGTCAAATTTTTTAATCACTTGAAAACACACTTTAAGGATGAAATCAATGCAAGAGTATGTTTAAATAGGGGGAGTTTATTTGAAAAGAATTGATTTTGATCATTGACATGCTTGTTATTTTAATGCATGACTTAACACATAATATATTTTGCATGTGGCATGATGTCTTAAATTATGGGTTCTCAATATTTTGTAATGCTCCATACTTGGACAATTTGATTGAATGTTTGGAATACTGCATAAAATTGTTTTTGGGTATTATTGAAAAGAAATTTCAGATTTGTCGTTCACAATCATCTTTAAAAACTGAAAGTTGAATAAATTTGTAAAAAGGAGAAGAGAAAGATATCTCTATTTAGGCAAAATGAATTGATCTTGATCTATCTTTCTACTTGCCTAACTTTGATACATAATATCCTAATACTTGTTAAAATATCCTCCATTTTGTATCAAAACTCAATAATAAATACAAATATTCTGAATATGCTCTTATATGTTTGAAATATGTGTTTTCAATCGTAATGATTTAAGATGAGCTACAATGTGGAAGATACATATCTCAAATTATGACTTTGAAAGCCTCTATTGAAAATCTTTATGAAATTCAGAATATGATTTTGTATAAACGCTTAAACTCAATATGATTTCTAAATAAAATCTTAATTTAAGAAAAACAGAATTAATTTTGATGCCTTGGTTGATTGCTCCGATACGCATCCGAAACATATCATTTCTTATCTTCAAAGTGTACTAATATTGGTCCAAATGATGTGTCTTTCGATGATCTTGATTGCAAACAAAAATTTCTAAATATATGATTTTATTTTGATATTAAAAAAGATTTATTGTGTTTCATGTATACATTGCTGAAAAACTATGGTTAAGAAATTGAGTTCTATAAATATATATACCCCAATGATCATCTATATGTTTTTCTCTCCTACATTCCTAAAGACTTCCATCAGAATATATATATAGAGTGAATGATCTTAAAGCTAGAAATATTTCAGCTCACTCAAATGATTCTAAAAGAAAGAAAATGTAAATGCTTTTGAAAGAAACTGAGCTTCAAATGAATCATTTTCTGAATAATATTTCTATACATTTTCTCTAAGATTAAGAGAAACCATAACTTTGTCTTGAAGGATTAGAAAGAGTAATTGCTACAAATTTTGAATAATACTAGATTACTCTACATTTTCGATATCATAGAATTTCAGTTTTATTCACATTTATCACTAAAATCTGAAATTCAACAATAGAAAAGAATGATTAAAGAAGAATGCATCTTTTGAGGGAGAGCTTTAGATATTCAGTATCTTATCCTAAAAATTACTTTAATTTGATGCATACCTTTATTTTATTTATTTTTTTGATTGATTTTGGTGAACCTCCTAATATTGCAAGACTTGCTTTAATTATATAATAAGTTTATACCTTGAGATGAGTTCTATAAAGGTTGTCTTATCTCAAACATTGAGTCTTATGAAAAAAAGCTGAAACTTATAGAAAATATATTTTTTTTTGAGATTGACAATTTTATTGAACATTATCTTCAAATTCTAAACTCTTAAATGGAATGATCAATTAAGGAGGAGAAAGAAAATTTCAGAAGGAGAGATCTTATGGAACTTAATCGCATAAAACTATAACTAAAGGAGAAAGAAAGAATACTAAATGAAAAGTGATCCTAATACTCTCCAATATGTATCATCTGAAATTTAAATCTGAAAATCTTTATGATATACCTTGAGGCTTGTTATTTGGTTAATATATCTTATGCATAAATCATGAACCAAATTGCAATTCAAACAGTTGACCTTAAGAGCCTCTAACTTAATGAAAAAAAGGGGAGAATAATGTGTTGAATGTTCTTGAGTATCTCTTAGAAAACCTATTTTTAGAATTTACTAATGAGTTCTTATTGGCTTGTTCTTTAGAACTTCAATTTTTATGCCAATTCATTATTATATGTATCAAATTGTGCTTATTTTCTAAAGGAATAAAAGAAAGTCTTTAAAAGAGCTCTAAGAAGTATCAAAAATTGCATGAATCCATATTTTGGTATTAGTGCCCCAATGCTCTTATTATCATAAAAGAACTTTGAAGTCATTAAGAATTAATGATCCAACATGATGATATGTTTTTCAAGTATATAAGTTTTGATCTTATACTCTGAAAATTAATTAAATTGCTCTCATGTTGATAAAATACTGAATATTTTGGGCAAAAGTTCTTAAATGAACAAGCTTTCATACTTATTATTGAAGAGAGGTTAGATTTCCATTCGTGCTTTCTTTGAATATCATTCGTGGTACTTCTTGAATTAACTTAAGAAAGATTCCACCTACACTTGATTTGAAAACTATCTTTGGAATCACATTCGATGTGTTCTGCTCTGAAATTATCTTAATTGGCTCTGATCTATGCTCATTAATCTTATTCTAACGTTATTGCCTTGAGTTATATGATTCATATCCTTGCAATAATTTGACATGCAAATCAGAGTACAATAAGGAAAAGAAATATTTGAGTATTCTTATCTTTGTGCTTAATGTTTCACAATCTTTTTGATGTTGTCAAAAAGGGGGAGAAATATCTAAGTATATGCTCATAATGCTGATTATGTTAAGTTGATTAAATCTAAAGCATTATCATGAAGTATATTTTAAAGATATATATTTTCTACTTCAAACAACTTAGCTATGCATTACTTCTAGAACACAATATATTGCATATACTCCAAGTTTTGTCATCATCAAAAAGGGGGAGACTGATGACCCAAAGATTGATTTAAAGATTGATTTTGATGATCACAAAACCTTGAAGTATAAATACTAATGTTTGTGTTGCAAGAAGAAAGATTATTTATTTTGCAAGGAACATAGCAAGTTGGAAGAATTCAAGAAGGCCTCCAAAGCTCTCAAGAAAAGTTAGAAGAAAGCCACACCTCATTGGCCCAAGATTCAAGTTCTAAGGCTTCAATTTAGAAGAGCAAGTTTTAAGAAAAATTCAAAGGAAAGGCACTCGAGTCGACTCCTACAGTTCCGAGTCGACTCCAAGGAGCAACAGACAGCCGGACAGAAAGATTCATCTCAGAACCTGTCAACGAGTCGACTCCTGAAGAGCGCGAGTCGACTCCGATGCTTGCCGAGTCGACTCCAGGGTAGTACGAGTCGACTCCAGAGAGTTACAGACAGAAAGACAGAGAAGTTATTTTGGACCCTAAGAGCCGAGTCGACTCCGGAGGAACTCGAGTCGACTCCGATGGTTGGCAGGTCGACTCCAAAGGAAGCGAGAGTCGACTCCCAGTGTGATACAAAGCAAAAGTCAGAGAGCAACTTTCGGACACTAAGAGCCGAGTCGACTCCCGCAAAGTCCGAGTCGACTCCAAGGCAGCGCTACCTCAAAAAGACAGAAGACTGCTTTTCGGATACTGAGAGCCGAGTCGACTCCGAAACAGTTCGAGTCGACTCCAGGACGGCACAAGTCAAAAGACAGAAGATCGGGAGTTCAGCTTCAAAACTAACGCGCTACGAAAAAGAAAACGGCTGCGCTCCCTCCGGGGGTCCCGGGTTGCTTTGGCGCGCCCCACCCCGTAAGGGAAGCAAGGTAAAGCAGCGGAGGTAGGGAGAAAGAGATTGAGTGGTAGCGATCCCTCATTCCATTGGACTCTGAGCGCCGAGTCGACTCCCAGAATTTCCGAGTCGACTCGAGTGAGCAAACTTGAAAAATACATCTCAGGATTCCTTGGAACGAGTTGTCTCCAAAGATGCCAAGTCAGCTCCGGACATTGGGGAGTCGACTCCAGGTTGAGTCGAGTCGACTCCAAGTCGAGACAGCACTTTAATTCAAATCTGGAACAATTGCCGAGCCGTCTCCAGAAAAGCACGAGTCGACTCCTGCACCAGGCGAGTCGACTCCAGATCGCGCGAGTCGACTCCAATCCCAACGGAAACATTATCAGGAGTTGCAGAATGTGCAGAACGGCTCTATTTTTGTCTCTAACGGCTAGATTTGTGTTCCCACACTCTCTAAAGCTATAAAATCAAGGGGAGAGCAAGGGGAGAAAATATGGAAGAGGGAGAGAACACTTAGGAAAGAGATCTCAAAGAAAAATCTCCCAAGAGCACAAAAGGGCCATTCAAAGCAAAATAGAGAGAAGAAGAGCATCCAAGTGAATCCCAAAGCTTCCTCTTCAACTGTGTGCTGCCTTGCGTGATACTCTACTTCATGCAAAATCAGAAGAGGGTCAAGAGAAGAAGAAGCCGAGTTCCTCCATCTACGAATCAGTTTGAGGGCTTCTTCTCTTTACTTTACTTATTTATAGTTGCTATATTTGCTTAAGTTAAGAAGCTTGTATTTCCTTTAAATTCTTTGTCTAATATCTTGTAACTTGATTCAATCAAGGGATTGAATCAAGGGGTTAAGGTTTGTTGGTGAGCCAAAGGAAAAACCAACGGTGTTAAGGTTGGTTGGTGAGCCAAAGGAAAAACCAACGTTGTAAGGTTGTGGTTGGTGAGCCTTTGGGAAAACCAACTGGGTTGGATTGTGAGCCCGAGAAAACAATTGGTTGGTTCTAGTCGGTGAGCCTGTGAAAACCGACCGAGTTCGTTGTGATCTCGCAAAACAACAAGTTGTGTTGTGAGCTTGTAAAACAACCGGCTGTAATCTGGAGGATTATAGTGAAATTCCCAAGAGGTCTTGGGGAGTGGATGTAGGGGCTGGGGTGCACCGAACCACTATATGTTTGTTGTGTTTGTGATGCTTTTTGTCATTGTCTAACTTGCTCACTTACTTACTTAGATAAATTGCTTGCTTAACTCTTATCTGCGCATCCTTTAAGTTGCAAGCATATTCAATTTACTTAATCAAGTCTCATTCAATAAATCAAACTGTTGCTAAGTTTAAATTCCACTGTGCATCTATACAACTTAGCAAAATTAATTGAAAAGTTTTATAAGTAGTATAAAAGTTTTAAAAGACTCAATTCACCCCCCCTCTTGGGTTGTATCTACTGGGCAACAGAGATTTTTAAACAAGTCAAAATCAACCTCCCGCTTCTTGATGCTATTAGACAAGTTCCCTCCTATGCCAAATTTTTCAAAGACCTTTGTACCCAAAAACAAAAATCTAGGACGCATGTGCCTAAAAAGGTCTTCCTAACTGAGCAAGTGAGTTCTATTCTCCAACACAACACCCCTCCGAAATTCAAAGATCCTGGTGCTCCCACCATCTCCTATGTCTTAGGAAATAATTTTATTGATCGAGCACTCTTAGATCTAGGGGCAAGTGTCAACCTTTTACCTTACTCAGTTTATGAGAAACTTGGGTTAGGTGAGTTAAAACCAACCTCGGTATCCCTTCAATTGGCTGATCGATCTGTAAAAACACCACGTGGGATAATTGAAGATGTTCTTGTCAAGGTAGACAAATTCTATTTTTCAGTAGATTTTATCGTCCTTGATATGGAATATGAGCCTAATCCTAAGAAACAAATCCCCGTGATCCTTGGGCGCCCCTTTTTAGCAACAGCCAGTGCATGCATTAACGGTAGAACTGGGGTGATGGATATATCCTTTGGGAACATGAAAGTCAAACTAAATATATTTCATGCCTCTGATCAACCCGCGAGAAAAGTTGAGTGCTTCCTAATAAACAAAATGGATGATCTTGTAGAAAAAGTCCTTCCCTATATTTTAGAAGATGACCCTCTAAAAACATGCTTGACCCATTTTGACGTTGCTATAGAAAAGGCCATAAAAGCAGCCAACTCTGTGCCCGACAATCAGTTTTCCACAAATTTTCTTCCTTGGAGAACTCGGCATGAACCCGGTATGATTTGATAAGGATGCACTACGTCTGGCTGAAGATGTTAAACTTAGCGCTTGTTGGGAGGCAACCCAATTCTCGTAGGTTATTTTTGCATATTTTCTTGTCGCATTTTTTTGGTTATTTTCTTAACAGGATCCCTCATATTACTGATGCAACTACGGTAAAATGCTTCTATCCTCCATCTGCATCGTATTTTCGTTCAAACTAAAACAAAATAAAAATAATAAAAATATAATAAAAATATATATATATAATATAATATTTTAAAAAAAACATTGAAGGCAATGTCTGATCTAGGTTGGGGGGTATAGGATTCGAATTTTTGAAGAAATTTTTTACATTTTCGTATTTTTAAATAAGTTTATCTCAAAAAAAAAAAACTAATTTCTATGCTTTAGTGCTGAAATGATAAACATACAAAGTATATAAAATCTGAAAAATCCTAATAACTAGTCAGGAGTAAGTCAATTTGAGTTCTTTTTATTAAAAGTTCTTTTAGCGAGTTGTAAGATAATTTTTTACTTTGGAATTTCACAACACACATGGCCTACACTTCTAAAGGTTAGGTTCAACATTATGTTGTTAAGTCTGGTAGCAACCTTGAGTCCTGATGAATCATACTTATCTAATTCACTTTTATCTCAAAAAAAAATAAAAATAAAAATAAAAATAAAAATAAAATAGAAAGAGTAAATTTAGTCAGGTACATAGAAAAGGGCTACCTATTGTCAAAGGTCAGCGGGCTTGTGATGATGAACCCGAGCATAGGTCCGTAGGGGAGTCTTGATGCCCAACACCTTATGCCATCTGGTGTGGGAGTGTTGACTGAATGCTTGTTACACGGAGGAATCATTACAAGAGTAAAAGTGCATAAAAAAAAAGAAAGAGAAAATAATATTGACCTTGAAAAAGATGATAGTGTGAAAGCCGTCGTTGTAAAAATTCGGGTAAACTGGAATATTACAGATAAAGCCCATGAGGTATTAAAGTAAACATCCACAACTCTCGGAATTCTGTAAGATAGGATGATTTTGAATAAGTGATTAGGTTTTATTTGACCAATTCTTGGAAACTACCAACTTTAGCAGTATTTTGGGGAATCTAAAGCCTTAGCTTGTGTACGGTCCGGATATCACCGAGCACCCAAGTATAAATAAATCTTACAACTCCCTAACGGAAACTTAATGATTTCAACTTAAGTTGCATACTGACGTAGGATTTGGGCTGACTTAGTAATTAAAACTTTATATGCTTTTGAAATTATTGGCACTTATGCATTTGAAATTAGATTTTATGTAACGATAAAATAAATTGGAAAGAGACCACAGTTTGTGGGTATCTGAGCCGAAAATCCTCACGAGACAAAACTCGTCCACTAGGGCCACCTAGGGATTTAAAGCCTTATTGCATACGGTAAATACAATCGTGATTCCTGCGAAAGTGAGTTAGTTTTTTCTATTATTTTGCTCGAGGACTAGCAAAATGTAAGTTGGGGGGTGTGATAAGTGCTAAATAATACATAAATTAATATCTTACTTATAGCACTTATCATTATTTTTACGCATATATTTTAAATTTAAACATAAGAAAATTCAATCTCCTATATCATTGCATTTTAATAAATTATTAGAAATAATTCGAGTTTGCTTGATTTTACTAGTCTAGTCTAATGTGTGCAGGTCAAGTCGAACTAATTAGGATAATGTCTGAACTAATGTGTGCAGGCCGTGTTTACAGCTGAACCCGTGTCCACGACACTCCCCCTCCCATGTCCAAAGAACAGAGCAAGCACCACGCCCCCTCGCGGACTTAAACCAACTCACGGCATCCCCGGCATCCGCAATTCATCTTCATCCCATGATCAAATCCATGTCCCAGGCGCCCATTCCCTTCGTCACACAACATCTTCCCACACCCAAATACAACCCCTATTCCGCATCCAAGCACCCTACAAAGACTTCCACAAAATCCCAGCAACTTCATCTTCTTTCGGATTCATTTCATCCATATCCCGCTGCCAGCCAGGATAGCATCCCGTGTCCCACAAAACCAAGTCAGCTTCTCCCGCGATGCATGCCAAGCAAATCATCCCTCCCACGTTTTCTTACCAAACAAAGCCCATCTGCATCCTCATCCCAACTCCATCATCCCGGATTCCTCCCAGCATATCCGGGTATTCCTTATCCGAATTCCCTTCATCCCGATCGCGTTCGGATATGCCTGATTCAACCATCCACATGAGAAATCTCACACGGTATCTCCCCTGTTCTTGCAATCAACCTTATCCCAACGTTCCAGCAGCCATCCTCACATCCTCTTCAATGTCCCAGCTCATCTTCCCACGCGTCCGGTTCAGCATCCGAAACCTCATCATCTCCCAGCCATTTCCTTCTTTCCATGAGCCAATATCCCTCCGGATAACATCCTATCATCTCCCAACCAACTTTAGTTCTTATCCACCGTTCACAGCCTCCTCTGCTTCCTTCCCATCCGCATACATTGCTCCACATCACAGCCGTATCTCTCTTCCCTCTTTCGAACCAAGCCAATCGTCACCCAAAGATCTCTTCCGGCTTAATCTCCCAACGTCCAAGTTCATCCCAGCTGCCGCGGATCGGATCAAGCATCATCTCCGTGAACATCCCGAGCTTCACGATGAGTTCCCTTTCTTCTGAATAATCTCCCAGCTCACACGTTTGTTCCCAGCATCCTTATCCCACGGATTGCATCCCAGCCCGCGGTTCATCTTCATCTCCTATGCTTCCGGATCATCTCAAATCCCATCCGTGAGCATCGCCCACGTCGCGTCCGCAGATCAAGCTCCTCAGCTTAGCAAAACAGACTACTCCTCCATCTTCATCCCATTCCGTTCCTAGCTCCCCTGTTTCGGAACAACTTCTTCCAAGCCAGTGAGCATCTCTTCCTTAACCGAACTCAAAGATTACCGCCCCATCATTCCAGATTTCTTCTCACAAATCATCTCCCTTGCTCCACATTCGCATGGGATCCCCTGTGTCCAAAAATAGAGCAAAGTCTCAGCGACCATGGTCCACTCCATCCGCAAATATCTCCCTAGCTTCCACGTCTCCGTATTCATCCTCATCCTCCCGAATCATCTGCGAACAAGTTCATCCAATCTCCCAGCAGATCTTCAACATCAGTTCGGATTGGTTTTTGATCCATCCAGATTCTGAGAACACTTCCCATCCCGTTCATGATTCATTCCTATCCCACTGCCTCCACAAGTCAAACATCCCACCGTTCACAAGGATAAACTCGGCCAGCAACCATCCGTGATGAAGCTTCCCACGCTTCCGCATCTTCCACGCGATCTTCCCAGTTCTGCTTCAACCGTTCCGAGCTTCACGTGAATCACAGCCAGCAGCAGCCGTGGATCAACCTCTCGTGGATCATCATCTTCAGCCGTCCTTATCTTCCCATCCGGAAGACCATATCCACGGGATGAAACAGAGGGGATGCGGAGCTTATAAAAGGATGAGTTCCCCTCCTTCCGAACCAGCCCTTCGGAGGCGGAGTCCCACGGGAAACAGAGGAGGGAGAGAAGTTTGGATCTTTTTGGGAATGCCTTCTCAAAAGAAAAAAATAATGAATTGCTAGAGAAGGAAGGAGAGATCTAGAGAAGGGAGGAAGAAAAGAAGAAATGGGAGCCCGCTGCTGTGCCACTGCTACTGTCGCCCACGACTCCATGGAAGACTGATCTCCTCCCTAGGGCCGGATGCAGCCCTAACAAAGGAACACAGGTTTTTATGTATTTAATTTTTATATTCTTGGAGTTGTATGAACTTATTATTTTTAATGGATATCCTCTTTTATCTTATATTTAATTTTTGTGATTTTAAATATGACGTTTATACAACTGTTCTTCATGATCACTAAGTTAATAAAAGATCACCCATGCTTAGGGAAGATGCAGTGTCCTGCCACATTAGTTTAGGGTAGACATTTCATGCCACCGAAGATGGATGTTCCTAAATTACTTTTGTGAGATTTTTATTTAAATGCTTATTAGGCTTGTAGTCAATTTGCATGTTAATCCAAGAATAAATTAAAATACAAATAACCCTTGTTCCGATGTTAGTGGTGAATTTTCTGCCCTAGGTTCTCTCAAACTGATATCACTTCAATTGCATTTTCATTAAATTTTTTAGTTTAATTTTCTTTACAAATTTTCCTTTTTAAATATTTTATTTTAAAAAAAAAATAACTGTACCCCAATCCCTGTGGATCGATACCCGTAATCACTATCCTACTAGATACGTGCTATTGCGTGGTCTTTAAAGTTGACTATCAGTGGCCGACGCTAAGTAACATTCATGAGGTGAGGAGCTTCCATGGCTTGGCTTCCTTCTACCGTCGGTTCATAAGAAATTTCAGCAGCACAGTAGCACCAATCACCAATTGTATGAAGGCTGAAAATTTCCGTTGGACGCCGGCCGCCACTAGAGCCTTTGAAGACATCAAGGAACGTCTAACCCAAGCCCCAATTCTTCGACTTCCAGACTTTGATCAGCTCTTTGAAGTCGCTTGTGAAGCTTCTCACATTGGGATTGGTGGAGTTCTGAGCCAAGAAGGTCATCCCGTCACCTTCTACAGTGAAAAGCTCAACGACGCCAAGCGAAGGTATTCCACTTATGATATTGAGTTTTATGCTGTGGTTCAAACTCTTAAACATTGGAAGCATTATCTTCTACATCGAGAGTTTGTCATGTACACCGACCATGACTCTTTAAAGCACATCAATTCACAAAAGAAGCCAAGTACGCGACATGCGAGATGGGTGGATGTGCTGCAGCAATTTACTTTTGTATTGAAGCATAGGCCGGGTGCAGAAAATCGAGTCGCTGATGCCCTTAGCCGGAAGACACATGTTCTCACCCTCTTGAATGCAGAAGTAACGGGCTTCAATGATCTGAAAATTCTATATTCTACTGATGCATATTTTCAGCCTATCTACACTGAAATTTCAGCAGGGAGTCACCGGCAGCATTCTGATTTTTCGATCCATGACGGCTTTCTCTTCCGTGGCACACGCCTATGTATTCCAGAAACCTCTCTTCACGACCACATCATCCAGGAGGTTCATGGGGGAGGTCTTGCTGGTCACTTCGGGCGTGACAAGACCGTCGTTATGATGGAGGATAGGTTCTATTGGCCAACCTTGCGCAAGGATGTCCGCCGAATCATCAAACATTGCCGAACTTGTCAACTAGCCAAGGGAACAAAATCCAATGCTGGCCTCTACTCTCCACTGCCATTGCCGAGCTCACCATGGGAGGACCTCAGCATGGACTTCATGCTTGGGTTGCCCAAGACGGTACGAGGATATGATTCTATTTTTGTCATTGTTGATAGGTTTTCAAAGATGTCGCACTTTGTGCCCTGTGCGAAGACTTATGATGCATCACGAGTTGCTGATTTGTTCTTGAAAGAAGTGGTTTGTCTACATGGGCTCCCGAAGACTATTGTATCTGATCGTGATGTCAAGTTCGTTAGCTATTTTTGGAAGACAATTTGGGCGAAGCTTGGCACCCGTCTTTCCTTCTCCAGCGCCTATCACCCCTAAACCGATGGGCAGACCGAGGTGGTCAACCGCAGTCTTGGGAACCTTCTTCGATGCTTAGTCCGGGATCATGTGAAGTCATGGGATCTGATTTTACCCCATGCCGAGTTTGCCTACAACAGCAGTGTCAACCGTACCACAGGATTGTCACCTTTCGAGATTGTTCTCGGGTTGAAGCCGCGGCGGCCTATTGATCTTGTACCACTTCCTAAGGGTTCTAGCATGTCATAATGGGCAGCGGAAGCTAGGGATTTTAAAATTTTCTTAATAAAGTCCCTATGCATGAAACCCTTTTAAGCCTAGATCACCTTAATGATTACAATCAAATAATATAAAATAAATGCAGAATTAGTAGAATACCTCAAATGCTAATCCAAAGTGTACAATCTCTACGAGGCGTCCAAGTGTCCGCCCTCCAATGGTGATCCACACGAAACTTGATCAAGACTTTAGCTCCAAAGACTTTTGATCCTTAATGCAGAATTCTTCTAAAGAACTCTAACGGCTTGCTTTCCTTCCTTTCTATTTTTCTTTAGCCTTCTAAAATCACTTCTAATCCTTTTGTCCTAATGAAGACCACCTTGTCTTGGCTTAGGACACACTAGAAGCAATGTTAGAAAGAAAGAAACTAATGTAAGAAAGAAGGGACATGAGAGAGAGAGAGTTGGATTGATTTCCGATGATTTAAAAACACCGGGAGCATTCCCTATTTATAGATGGCGTACGGATGCATTGTAGCCATCCATTCATGCATGAAGAGGGGCGTGAGATCAAGTGATGTGTCATTTGATGAGAGGGCATATCAGAAGTAGTTAGGATAAGATGAAGTGCTTATGATATGGCGCTTCATCCTTATCCATTCCCTAAGCATCTCTTCATGAAATCCACCGTACTCATGCCTCTCTTCATTTCTTCTCACGCATGAAAAATAGGGAGCAATCTCAACCATTGATCAAGGCTAGATGATGATCCAAAGGCCCTTATTGGTGGCGCCATAAGAAAGAAGGAGAGAGAGAATGATGCGGTTGAAGGGAAAGTAGTTAGGATATGATGACGTGTCATCTTTATCCAATCCAAGTGGCACTTCTTCATGAGGCGCCATTCTAAATTCACCGTATTCCCTTCTTTCTCACGCCATCTGATGTTGACTAAGTCAATATCACAAGTCCATCACGAGATCATGATCTCCCATCATCCCATGATGAAGATCCAATGGCTCTAATCCATGGCGCCATCCATTTGATCCTTCTCTTCATCCAAATGTTGATCCAACGGTCAAAATTAAATGTTTTATCAAATCTAATCCAATTAGACTCAAATCAAGCCAATTTAGGTGCCAACTCTTGGCTAACCCATATTAGAATATGATCTAATCAAATTAGATCAATTAAGAATCAGATTCGAATCCAGTTCGAATCAGATTCGAATCCAGTTCGAATCAGATTCGAATCCAGTTCGAATCAGGAGCTAAGGTTTGCAACACCTGCTAGGATGTTTATCTTGCAAACATGATCTAATCCAATTAGACCCTTGATAAGTTTTCTTGTGTGTGACCCATTGGGTTCCATACTTAGCCAGCAATAGGTGTGAGTGCGAGTTGACCCAACTTGATTAGAACTCTTCTAATCGATTTAAGTCCAAACTGCGCGAACCCGAACTTAACAATTAGAATCCTTTCTAATTGATGATCGAATTAAACTCTTTAGTTCGATCAAACCTATAAGACAAGATTGACGTCTAGCAACGTGTCATGTCTACCCGGAAAATATGGAATTTGGTAGAAATACCAAAAATACCCTTCAGTGGCAAGTTACCATGCAATTCAATCCTTTAATCAAACTGCATCCCAAATATGTATATGAGTATGAATATATGTCAAACTCAATTTCATATTCATATTTTTCTCAATCTTTTAATGATAATTCAAATAATGAAACATTAGAAACTCTTTCTAATTTTCATTCTGCTTTGATCAAAGGCTTCCTGAATTATCATATGATTAGAATAAATAGGATGCTATCTTCTCTTACTAGAAGTGATTAATTCCTTGTTGACCTACTCATAATCTTCGTACACAATCCACCATATCCAGAAGACCTCGTACATAACTTATTGTCATGAATGAGTGTAAACCAAAACATAGGTTCATGTGCACAAGATACCATGGTGATCTCAGGTCAAAGGATCAGTTGCACAACTCCCACTAAGAGAATCATCTTTTGACATGTAAGTAAGACTTCATAAGATTTCTCTTTGTAGGTCAATTCAGTGAACTCATTCTTCTAATGAGCACCCATATCTTTGTATTAGTGTCTCCACACAAATGATTGTGAGATCAATCATCCTCTGCATCGAGCATACATAAGACATGCCAGTCTTTCCGTAATCATTGATCCCCGACTCAATGTACCAATGACTGGGAATATTTAAGATTAGGATTTTAGGATTTTAAGTCTCACTAGTATGATCTCATCATAGTCTTAAAACCATTGTCCTAATCTAAGGAGTTTATCATAAATATAATCAACAGCATGTGATAAAATATAATGCCTTTATTCATATTTAAATGTCATGTACATGATTTGGACAAATCAAAAGAAAAACCCTTCGCAATACATATTGCAATTGGCTTGTAGGGCATCTACTCTTTCAATCTCCCACTTGCACTAAAGCCAATCGCTCTTATATTTTATCCCCATACAATCGAGGTGGCGATCGAACTGCTGTTGTGGTAGAGCTTTAGTGAACGGGTCTGCTAGGTTGTTCTTGGTGTCTACTCGTTCAATGACTATGTCTTGTCTCTCGACAATCTCTCGAACAAGATGGAAGCATCTTAGAATGTGCTTGGATTTGTGATGAGACCTTGGTTCCTTCGCTTGAGCAACAGCTCCAGTGTTATCACAATAAACTGGGACTGGTCCAGCAATCTCGGGAACTACTCCTAACTCAGAGATGAACTTCTTCATCCAGACAGCTTCCTTAGCGGCTTCACTTACAGCAATGTATTCTGCCTCAGTAGTTGAGTCAGCTACAGTTTGCTGTTTGGAACTCTTCCAGCTCACTGCACCACCATTTAGGGTAAAGACATACCCTGAAGTGGACTTGCTATCATCTGGATCTGATTGAAAACTAGAATCAGAAAATCCTTCTAGTTTCAACTCAGATCCTCCATAAACTAGAAAAATATCTTTAGTCCTTCTCAAGTACTTAAGAATATTTTTCACAGCTATCCAATGATCCTCTCCTGGATCAGCCTGAAATCTACTTGTTATGCCTAAGGCATAAGCAACATCAGGCCTAGTACATAGCATAGCATACATAATCGATCCTACTGCCGAAGCATAGGGAATAGAATTCATTCTATTCCTCTCTTCAGATGTCTTAGGAGACATCTTCTTAGAGAGACGTATGCCATGACTCATAGGCAAATAACCTCTTTTACTTTCTTCCATGCTGAATCTTTTCAGCACATTATCTATGTACCTAGACTGGGACAAGCCTAGCATCCTTTTAGATCTATCCCTATAGATCTTTATACCAAGTATATAGGATGCTTCTCCCAAGTCTTTCATGGAAAAGCTTTTTGACAGCCAAGTCTTGACCGATTGTAACATTGGAATATCATTTCCAATGATCAGTATGTCATCTACATACAATATTAAGAAGACAATGGCACTCCCACTAGTCTTCTTGTACACACATGGTTCATCCACATTTTTGATAAAACCAAACTCTTTGACTGTTGTATCAAAACGAATGTTCCAACTCCTCGATGCTTGCTTTAATCCACAAATGGATCTCTTAAGCTTGCATACTTGATTTGCTCTCTTACTTGAGACAAATTCTTCTGGCTGTGTCATGTAAACCTCTTCCTCAAGATAACCATTAAGGAAGGCGGTTTTGACATCCATCTGCCAGATTTCATAATCATAGTATGCAGCTATTGCAAGCAAAATCCGAATAGATTTGAGCATAGCTACTGGCGAAAAAGTTTCATCATAGTCAATTCCTTGCTTTTGCCTGAAACCTTTTGCCACCAATCTAGCCTTGTAGGTTTCTACTTGGCCATCTGCTCCAATCTTTTTCTTATAGACCCATTTGCAACCTATAGGGTTTACACCCTCTGGTGCATCAACCAAAGTCCATACTTGGTTGGTATACATAGAATCTATTTCGGATTTCATGGCTTCTAGCCATTTGTCAGAGTCATTACTCATGACAGCTTCCGAATAGGTCAGAGGATCATTATTCTGAACAATGTGGGCTTCATCATTCTCAATGATGAACCCATACCTCTCAGGTGCTCTTCGCACTCTATCTGACCTTTGGAGAGGAGATGTGTGTTGTGGTTGTACCTCATCAATAGGTACATCTGGTTGAAGAATTTCTTGTGTTTCTATTTGTAGGTCTTGAACTTCTTCAAGTTCTATTTTTCTATCCTTGCCCTTTTCTAAGATAAACTCTTTTTCTAAGAAAATGGCATGCCTACCTACAAAAACTTTTTGTTCGGTAGGATGATAGAAGATGTATCCTATACTATCTTTAGGATAACCTACAAAAATATATTTATCTGATCTAGCACTTAGCTTGTGTCCAACATTTCTTTTGACATAAGCTTGACAACCCCATATCTTAAGATACTTAAGATTAGGCTTCTTTCCTCTCCATATCTCATATGGAGTGCTAGGTACAGACTTAGAAGGTACCCTGTTTAATATTAGTGCAGCAGTCTCTAGGGCAAAACCCCAGAAGGAAATAGGAAGATCAGTAAAGCACATCATGGACCGTACCATATCTAATAAAGTACGATTCCTTCGTTCAGCTACACCATTTAATTGTGGCGTATACGGAGGTGTCCATTCAGAGAGAATGCCCTTTTCTTTAAGATGATTTAAAAACTCACTAGAAAGGTATTCACCTCCTCGATCAGATCGAAGGATTTTAATACACTTTCCGGTTTGTTTTTCAACCATACTTTGATACTCTTTAAACTTATCAAAAGCTTCGGATTTATGTTTCATAAGATACACATATCCGAACCTTGATAAATCATCAGTGAATGTGATGAAGTAAGAGTATCCACCTCTAGCTGGAGTTGTCATAGGACCACATACATCTGTGTGTATAAGTCCTAATAACTCACTTGCCCTTTTTCCATGTCCAGTGAATGGAGACTTAGTCATTTTACCCATAAGACAAGATTCACAAGTTCCTAATGATTCATAATCATAAGGATCAAAGAACTCTTCTTTGTATAACTTGTTGATTCTTGATTCACTTATGTGACCAAGTCGGCAATGCCAAAGAAGGATGTTATTTACTTCCTCTCTCTTTCTTTTATTGCTTTTATTAATATGAAAGACATTGTCATTAAGTAATAAAACAAGAAGACCATTTTCCATAATGCCATTGCAAAGATGCTTATTAGAAAAATAAATAGAGCAACCATTGCCCTTTCCATTAATTTCAAATCCTTTCTTTAACAACAAAGGAATGGAAATTACATTTCTAATAATTTTGGGCATATAATAACAATCTTCTAATTGTAGGAGCTCTCCCGAAGGTAACTCCAAGTTGTAGGTTCCAACAGCTTCAGCCTGGATGGACTCTCCTCCAGCGCCATACAGCTCGAAGTCACCTTTCTTCAAAATTTTAATTTTCTGTAGTCCATGCAAAGATTTGCAAATGTGAAAACCACAGCCGGTATCCAATACCCATGAATTTGAATTTGAAGAACTTAATGACAAGTTGGCATGTAACATAAACATACCTTTTGATGCAACTCTTGCATCGGTCTTCATACTTGCAAGAAAACTCTTGCAATTCCTTTTCCAGTGGCCAGCTTTGCCGCAATGAAAACAGGTACTTGATCCGGAGTTTTTCTTTCCTTTTTTCTTTTTGATGCTACTCTTGGGGTTCAATCATTTCTTAGAACGCTTATTTCCCGATTTCCTTTTAGAAGTGCCATCTATAAGAAGGAGTGGACCTTTATCCTTCTTAATATGGCCTTCAGCTGTTTTGAGTTACCATGCAATTCAATCCTTTAATCAAACTGCATCCCAAATATGTATATGAGTATGAATATATGTCAAACTCAATTTCATATTCATATTTTTCTCAATCTTTTAATGATAATTCAAATAATGAAACATTAGAAACTCTTTCTAATTTTCATTCTGCTTTGATCAAAGGCTTCCTGAATTATCATATGATTAGAATAAATAGGATGCTATCTTCTCTTACTAGAAGTGATTAATTCCTTGTTGACCTACTCATAATCTTCGTACACAATCCACCATATCCAGAAGACCTCGTACATAACTTATTGTCATGAATGAGTGTAAACCAAAACATAGGTTCATGTGCACAAGATACCATGGTGATCTCAGGTCAAAGGATCAGTTGCACAACTCCCACTAAGAGAATCATCTTTTGACATGTAAGTAAGACTTCATAAGATTTCTCTTTGTAGGTCAATTCAGTGAACTCATTCTTCTAATGAGCACCCATATCTTTGTATTAGTGTCTCCACACAAATGATTGTGAGATCAATCATCCTCTGCATCGAGCATACATAAGACATGCCAGTCTTTCCGGTAATCATTGATCCCCGACTCAATGTACCAATGACTGGGAATATTTAAGATTAGGATTTTAGGATTTTAAGTCTCACTAGTATGATCTCATCATAGTCTTAAAACCATTGTCCTAATCTAAGGAGTTTATCATAAATATAATCAACAGCATGTGATAAAATATAATGCCTTTATTCATATTTAAATGTCATGTACATGATTTGGACAAATCAAAAGAAAAACCCTTCGCAATACATATTGCAATTGGCTTGTAGGGCATCTACTCTTTCACTTCCTATCAACACAAGGACCAGCGAAGGTGGTGAAGACTTCGCTAGGCACATACAAGACATCCATACTGAAGTTCAACGTCGTTTGGTCACCAACACCGAGATTTACAAGCAACAAGCAGACTTGAAGCGACGTCCCCTGGAATTCAAAGAAGGAGACCTTGTGATGACGCGGTTGAGTGCTGAACACTTCCCTCGTAGAAATTTTCAGAAGCTACGTCCTCGTCGCGCCGGCCCCTTCAAGGTACTGAAACGAATGGGACCTAATGCATATGTGCTTGATTTGCCTGAAGACTTGCAGGTTAGCCCAATTTTCAATGTTGAAGACCTGCAGCTCTACGAAGGTCACTTTGCTGAAGATGAAGACCCTCCAGCCGTACCCCCATCATTACTATGTCGATCAGCCCCTAAAGACACCATTGAAGACATCTTGGATGATCAGATTGTGTCCACACGTCGAGGGGGATATCAAAAATTTTTGGTTAAATGGAAGGGCAGACCAATTTCAGATTGCTCTTGGTTGAAGACGAAAGAAGTCCAACGGCTGAACCCAGATCTCTACGAGCTCTATCAGTCACAGAACTCGACAGAGTCGAGTCTTTTTCCAGCCAGGGAGAGTTGATGCAGGAGCACCACCCTCATTCTAATGGCGTGGGACATTGGGTGAGGGGTGAAGAGAATTTGAGTCCGAGAATAGTTGAGTCCAAGCTGAAATTAGATTGAGTCCCTGCAATAAGTGATTTGATTCACAATGGGTTAGCCTCTTCAGTGTCAATTAGATTGAGTCCAAGGCGTGAATGGGTCCATGGCTAATTAGAAGTGGTCACATGTCAAAATATAGAGAAGTTCAACCATGAAGACCTCTCACATGTGGAAGAAATTCAGAGTTCAGATCCAGTTGAAATCCGTGATAGATTGAACACCATGTGGTATTTTGAATATTTTGGGAGCTATAGAAGTCTGATTAAGTTGATTAAAATTTTGTTGGAAAGTAGACATCCGTAGCTTTCCAATGACTATAAGAACATAAAATTTAGATATCAGATGACATTTGAGAAGTCTCCCGAACTTTATGCTGATGTTGGTACCCGAGAAGGAGTTCCACCTAGATAAATATTCATGGCATGCGGCTGAATTCCTTTTGATGGGTTTCAATCCACATGCCATAGATATGGATCTTAGGTGTCTAGGCTTAGGTGTCAAGGCCTTTGATTGGTCAATTAGAAAATTTAAATTTTGAATTGAGTCCACATATAATTAGGAGTCCAATTTAAAATTCTGTGTAGTCCTTATCCTTATCCTTTGCCAACCTTTCCTTCTATATAAAGGAGGGTATGATGAATGAAGTTAGTTTTTTTTGGATTTCAAAATTATGATTTGTTTGCGTGAAGAGAGGCTACTCCTCTTGCTGGTGCGATGCCAAAGGGGCTGAGGGAAGGTGGGACGCCTCCCCTTCACGCCATTTGAAATTGGGTTGGTTTTGGATGAGATTTCCCTAACTAACTCAACCTTATCCTTATCCATTCTCTTTCTCCTCACGCCTCCACCCTTTGTGTGCGCCATCCTTACTTGCCACCTCATCCACCAGCAATTTCCTCATGCTCATTACCCTCTCACGTCCTCCCCTTGGGTCCAAGGCAATTCAAAGTCTAATTAAACCCATTTCAGCCTACATGCAAATGAACCAACCAATTTCAGCTGCCCACTAAACTTGGTGCCTAATTTTGGTCCATTGGCTGACCCTCCTTGAACCTAATCTCGCCATCCAGCAACCCATCTTCTTCCTCCTTCCTTCCACCACAAAGAACCCTAGCCTCCATTGCCATTGCTTAGAGAAAAAAAAAATTCAGCCATCATCAAAGAAGAAAAATTCTGCAGCCCACCCCGATTGCGTCACAACATCCCTCCAAAATTTAAAGATCCTGGTGCTCCCACCATCTCTTGTGTCTTAGAAAATAATTTCATTGATCGAGCACTCTTAGATCTAGGGGCAAGTGTCAACCTTTTACCTTACTCAGTTTATGAGAAACTTGGGTTAGGTTAAAACCAACCTCGGTATCCCTTCAATTGGCTGATCGACCTGTAAAAACACCACGTGAGATAATTGAAGATATTCTTGTCAAGGTAGACAAATTCTATTTTTCAGTAGATTTTATCGTCCTTGATATGGAACATGAGCCTAATCCTAAGAAACAAATCCCCGTGATCCTTGGGCGGCCCTTTTTAGCTACAGCCAATGCGAGTATAAATTGTAGAACTGGGGTGATGAATATATCCTTTGAAAATATGAAGGTCAAGTTAAATATATTTCGTACCTCTGATCAACCCGCAAAGAAAGTTGAGTGCTTCCTAATAGATAAAATGGATGATCTTGTAGAAGAAAACCTTTCCTATATTTTGGCAGATGACTCTCTGAAAACATACTTGGCCCATTTTGACTTTGATATAGACAAAGCCATAGAAGCAGTCAACTTCTTACCTGATAATCAGTCTCTCCCAAATTTTCTTCCTTGGAGAACTCGGCATGAACCCGGAATGATTTGATAAGGATGCGCTGCATCTAGCTGAAGACGTTAAACTTAAGGCTTGTTGGGAGGCAACCCAATTTTCGTAGCTCGTTTTTGCACATTTTTTTATCGTATTTCTTTTAGGAGTCCTCATATTACTGATGCAATTAAGGTAAAATGCTTCTATTCTCCACATGCATCATATTTTCATCCAAAATAAAATAACGTAAAATAAAAAAAATAATATTAAAAAAAACATTGAGGACAATGTCTGATCTATGTTGGGGGGTATAGGAGATTCAAATTTTTGAAAATTTTTTATATTTTCGTATTTTTAAATAAGTTTATCTCAAAAAAAAAACCTAATTTCTATGCTTTAGTGTTGAAATGATAAACACATAAAGTATATAAAATCTATAAAGCCCAATGACTAGTCAGGAGTAAGTCAATTTGAATTCTTTTTATTAAAAATTCTTTTAGCGAGTTGTAAGATAATTTTTACTTTGAAATTTCACAACACATGGCCTGCACTTCTAAGGGTTAGGTTCAATATTATGTTGTTAAGTCTGGTAGCAACCTTGAGTCCTGATAAATCATACCTATCAGATTCACTATTATCTCATATTAAAAAAAAAAAGTGAATTTAGTCAGATACATTGAAAAGGGCTACCTATTGTCAAAGGTCAGCGGGCTTGTAATGATAAACTCGAGCATAGGTCCGTAGGGGAGTTTTAATGCCCAACACCTTATACCATCTGGCGTGGGAGTTGTTGACTGAATGCTCGCTACACGGAGGAATCATTACAAGAGTAGAAATGCATAATTTATTTATAAATACAAAATAAAAAAAGAGAGAAAATAATATTGACCTTGAAAAAGACGATAGTGTGAAAACCGTCGTTGTAAAAATTCGAGTAAACTGGAATATTACAGATAAAGCCCATGAGGTATTAAAGTAAAAATCCACAACTCTCAAAATCCTGCAAGATATGATAATTTTGAATCAGTGAATAGGTCTTATCTGACCAATTCTTGGAAACTACTAGCTTTAGCAGTATTTTGGAGAATCTAAAGCCTTAGCTTGTGTATGGTCCAGATATCACCGAGCACCTAAGTATAAATTAGCCTTACAACTCCCTAACAGAAACTTAATGACTTCAACTTAAGTTGCATATTGACTAGGATTTGGGCTGACTTAGTAATTAAAACTTTGTGTGCTTTTGAAGTTCTTGACATTAAGGCATTTGAAATTAGATTTTATAAAATAATAAAATAAATTCTTTCGACAACAGTTTGTGGGTAGCTGCGCCGGAAACCCTTACGAGACAAAACTCGTCCACTAGGGCCATATAGGGGTTTAAAGCCTTATTGCATATGGTAAATGCAATCGTGATTCCTACGAAAGTGAGTTAGTTCTTTTTATTTTGCTCGAGGACTAGCAAAATATAGGTTGGGGGGTGTGATAAGTGCTAAATAATGCATAAACTAATATCTTATTCATAGCACTTATCATTATTTTAATTCACATATTTTATAAATTTAACTAAAAAAATATGTTTTCCTTCATCATTTCATTTTAAATAAATTATTCAAGTTTGATTCTTTTTATTATTATTATTGGTTGAGTCTAATGGATGCAGGTCCAGCCGAATTGATTTAGGATGATCTCTGAACCCAAATCGCATGCACCCCGCAAATCAAGACCCTCTGATTCAGTCACCTAATTTTCTTCCCACTCGTTCCAACTCTTTTTCCACATGATCCAATTTTAATCTCAAAAACAATAAAATCCCTTCAATTATTTGTTTCTCAGATCTCAAAGCATACCATCTTAGTTGCACGGATCCCAAAGCCTCATCCCATCTCAGCCATTCATCTTGCATCACCCAACTCCACGCCTCTCAAACCCATTATTTTTCCCATGTCCAAAGAACAGGTTCATCTTCTTCCGACTTCTTCTCAGCGCACGAATCCAAGCCTTATCCAAAGATCCCCTACTCCCCAGCTCCCTCGGCTTCATCCTCCCGTGACCCACGAACAAAATCATCCACTCCTCCTAGCCAAAACCGAACCTCCACGTCCAAGGAACAGAGCCGTTGGAAAGCTCAATCCCATGCATCCGAGATCTCCCCTCAGCAAAACAAATCTTAGGAGCTCATCTTCATCACCTACCGAACTCAGGATCATTCTCCCAACGTCCAAATGCATCTTCTCCTGTTTCGGAACTAATCCCAGCACTCCTTCCCCCCGAGCATCACGGAAGAGCTCTCTCTCCCCTGCATCGTGGATCTTATCTTCATCTTCCGAATCAAGCTCATCCCAAGTTCACGAGCTCATCCTCCCAAGGAATAGAGCTGTCATCCCATCCGAATCATCCCATGATTTGGCTTCATCCCGTTCGAATCAAACACTCAATCCAAACTTCCTCGTCCACGGATCATGATGACCCAAAGATTGATTCATAGATTGATTTTGATGATCACAAAACCTTGAAGTATAGATACTAATGTTTATGTTGCAAGGAGAAAGATATTTATGTTGCAAGGAACATAGCAAGTTGGAAGAACACAAGAAGGCCTCTAAAAGCACTCAAGAAAAGTTGGAAGAAAGCTACAAGTTATTGGCCAAGTCTCAAGTTCAAAAGATTCAAATTGGAGGAGCAAATTCAAGGAAAATTTAAAAGAATAGTCTTCGAGTCGACTCCTGAGGAATTCGAGTCGACTCCAATGCTTGGCGAGTCAACTCGAGAGTAGAACGAGTCGACTCCAGGGTGTAAAAGGCAGAAAAGTCAGAGAGGGATTTTCGACCCTGAGATTCGAGTCGACTCCTGAGGAATGCGAGTCGACTCCAATGGTTGTCGGGTCGACTCCAAAGAAAGCGAGAGTCGACTCTCAGTGGTACACA